>NC_136931.1:42755254-42827754 GCF_949752795.1 Hyperoodon ampullatus
AGGAGAGAAGATACTTCAAAAGTATTTATAACCTATGACTCAGTTTTCCAGTCCTAGAACAAGACTTACAACAAGGGGTACCAGACCTACAGAGCCACCAAATATCCCAGGAGGGAAAGCGTGTGTCCACTGCTTCAGGAGAAAGCATCTTTGTTCACTTCTGTTATATTTTGGAACATCACTTTGTGCTAGGCACTGTGGCTGGGGACTGGCAGAGATGGGAGACAGTGGGGGGCTCCTCTGAGGGCAGTGGCATGGGTAGGAAAGGCTTTCTGTGACAGCGGACCAACTCGGAAACTACCTGTTTCCTTCATACTACCATCACTATGGCACCACTTCTGGGAATAACATTTTAATCAAAAGTATGCAATTAAAACACTTCCATCTCATTTATTTCATTCCAATCCAACTAAATATCTATGGCCAGTTATCCCCCAAATTTTAAAAAGGTGTTGAAGATTGATATCTTCTGAATGGAGGTGGGCTTTCTTTCATTTCAGCTTTCTCTTCAAAAATAACTTTTATATTTTTCTGATTAGAGAAACAATGCATGCCCATGAAATAATTTGGAAAATACACAATAGTCATCAGAAGACAAATAATCCCACCCCCCTCAGAGATAATAATTTGTTACATTTCCTTTCGTTGTTTTATATACATATATATTTTTCTTTATCAGAATTGGAATCAAGCTGTAATCATAGTTTTCTGTTTCACTTAAAATTATGGCCTGAGCATTTTCCCATCCTCTGAAATATTTTTTGAACGCGTGATTTCAATGCACAGTATTTGTAGCAGTGTTAATTTAAACATCCTCCCACTCTTGGACATTTGGGTCAACTCTGTCTTTTGTTGCCATAAGTAGCACTTCAGCACAGTTTTGTCTTCGTCACTGATAGCATTGTAGGTTTGTTCTAGGAGTGGAAAACTGAGTCATAGGTTATAAATATTTTTGAGACTTTTGATATATAATGCCAAACTGCTTTCCAAAAAATACTACCAACTTACACCCTTTCCAGTACTATGTATAAGAATGTTCCTTATCTGTTACCAGCGGCAGATATTGTCATGAAAGATGCACACATATGTACACATACACACGTGTGTGTGTGTATGTGTACGTGTGTGTGTGGCCTATTTTTTAAGCGATAAATGTTGTTTCTGCTGTTCTAAGTCACATTGCACCCAAGACAGACAACATAAAGGAAACTTGGGTGAACAAGATAAGATGAGAGCTGGCTGTGTAAATGAGTCAACAGTGTGAGGTCTGGGTAGGAGGAGGGCACGGGCGTCCTGGGGAAGGTGCCGTTGGCCTGGGTCCGAGAAGAGGCGATGTGTTCCCTCTCCTGATGTGCGCACATCTGGGGAGGCTTTGGCGTGAGGCACGCTCAGCGCAGCTCGCCCCATCCAGGCAGGACTCCCAACGTGTCCTCTGTTCCTCCGTGTCCTTGCCGGGCACGGAGAAGCCATCGGTGGCCTGGTGAGCTCAGTGAAGAGGAAAGAAAGCAGAGCAGAGAGGGGACAGAGTTCTCCCCAGATGCTTCTTATTGGGGCTGGAGCAGAGGCCAGAGTGTGATGCCGGCCCCAAGATGAGTCATGGCCTGGTGCTCGAGGGAGCTGGGCACCAAGTGTGCTGGGCACCCAGCCTGCGTGTGACACTCCCCGAGATGTCACGGGGAACTGCTTGTGAGCGGCTGAGAACAGAATCTGGCTTAATGCTTTTAACAAGTTAATGTTTGTGCTCATGGGCTCGGTGCACATTTAAGAATTAATTAAATCCTTTAAGGAAGTCATTTATGTTTGAGACCAAAGAAGACACTCAGGGGACAAAGCTCCCCCAAAGAAGAAGACCCAATCACACAGCTCTACGCCTTGGCAGGACCCTCAAGACCAACTTTTCTACAGCCTGATCCACAGTGCACTCAAGATATCTTTAACCCGTTCTTTCCACAGGGCTCCTGGGGCAGCATATTAAACTCGAGTTATTTTCAATTTCATCTAAGGTGTCTCTATCCAATGCATTTTCTTCAAAGTCTGCAATGTGGGATTCAAAATCTCTCAGCATCATCAAAGTCTTAGGAAAATATATTACTAGGAAGTGGAGCTGCTACTTGTGTGTTAATTACAACAAGCCCGGCTGCTGCACAGATAATCTCCAGCGTCAGAAGCATCAGCTCGGGCAATATCAGGAAAAACAAAATCTTTTAAAAAAAACATCCTGAATTCTCTCTTTCAGCCTTTGAGGAAAAAAGTACGGTTCATTGTGAAGCTAAACCTCATTTATTTAGTTGTTCTTATAAAGATTTCATCGATATTTGAAATGTTCCTCTCTTGAAAGAGAAAAACCAAGGTAGATTTTCAGGATCCAGTCCCAGAACTGCTTTGCTATTTTCAGTCTTTATCTGCTTTTTCAGAGGAAAGTCTGTGGATAACCCATTCGGGCCAGTTTCTGGGTGCCAGGAGATTTTGACCATGCTTAATACAAATATGTCAATCATATGTGTTTGTTTTTTGGTTGGTTTCACTGTCTCTCCTTCACTTGAGAGCTGAAGCTGGTGTTTGCAACAGACAGGACTCTTCTCTCCCGTGAACTTGAAAGGGAGCAGGGATCTCGTGTGACGAGGTCCCCAGGGAAGGGCAGTGGGAAGCCCCGAGGTCTCAGGGGAGTGAGGGCACCCTGTCCTCCCAGGAAGATAGGGCAGACCTCTGACCCTGATGGCATTCTGTGGGCTTTGGAGGGAATGAAGGTCAAAGGCAGGCATGGGGAGGGCCCAGGAGACAGAGAAGGGAAGAGTATGTTTTCAAATTAAGTGTTTTTTTTTGAATGGGGAGGAAAGGTCAATTTATTCCCACTTATTCAGAACTTCTTAAGGGACTCCTTATCCACTCTGATCAGAAGGTCCTCACTGGCTAAAGGAAGGGCTGTGCTGACTGGGGAGAAACCAACCATTGGGATGTCCATGGCAACTTCGGGAGATGTAGGGACCACCACGTCAACTAACTGGGGTCACAGGGTGAGAGGCCTACACTTCTCTGCCCCCAGCTCTCCAGGGGGAAGCCCTGCTGGCCCTGTGTGTCCCTAACACCCTCTACCTTTGTCAGCTCCCTCTGTAAGAGAGAGCAGGCCTCAGGCCGGAGCCTACTGCAGGCAGCAGTGTTTAGCCAGAATTTAATAACATTGTTCTCATTTTATTTATTTTTATAATTACCTTTAATTTAGAGCAAGTGATACAAATTTCCATTTAGGGTAATGATATAGTTTCCTTTTAAATGCATTAAAGTAAAAAATAGTGAATTAATTAAAAAAATATTAGCAAGGGTACAAAAACACAGCAAAAATGAGAAGGTGGTTTATTGCAGTGCAGCTCTGTGGCGAAAAGCGTCGGGAAGGGATATGTGGTGCCTGCAATTGGGACACGGCTGAAAGCCCTTTTAAGCTGTTTTCATTTTATTTATTTTCTGAAACAAGTGAGCGGACCCTGAGCTACGGGAGAGTTTAGGATTTTAGGAAACAGAGCTCTGAGGGAAAACCCCTGAAGACAGACACATTGATCCCAGAGGTTTAAAATGGATCCAAGCCTCAGGAAAGTACACCAGAAAGATCCCTGAGAGAGCGGCCCCTCTCCTCATTAGGACTACTGGTTTTCCTAGAAAGGACTAAGGATGCCTGGTAAACCTAAGGGCCCTTTTGCCAGAGAGGTTTACTAGATGTCAAGCAATATGATGGATTCTGATATCTTACCCCCTCACCTTTCTCTGAATTCTCTTGACACCTCCTTGTATGACACTTGGGACAAGTATCCCTTGGGACACTTACTGTACTCTTCCTGCTCTCAGCTTGGTAGCAGGCCAAGACTCTGTTCTTTTCTAGAGGAGACTTGTCCAGGCTCATCTCCACAGTCCTCATATTACCTGACACATGAAAGATGCTCATTCACTCCATCCATCCATCCATCCATCCATTCATGTATTCATCCTTCTATCCATCCACCCAAACATCCATCCATCCTTCTATCCATCCATCCATTATTCCATCCTCCATCCCTCCATTCATCTATGTTTTTGTCCTTCCATCCACTCAATAAATATTTATTAAGAGTATTCTGTATATTTCACAGTAAAAAGTTAAACAAAAAAAAGGTCTTCTGGGTGCCCCCAGCACTCAGGTGGGCATCAGGGATATAGCAATAACTGCAGAAGACATTGCTTCTACCCTTACAGAGTTTATATCTAATGGGGGAGGTAGAAATTGAACCAGTGGCTGTTCTGTGCCAGGTTAAATGAATGAACGAGTGAACAAGTGGATCTGGAAATCCCTTTTCTCTCTCACTGCTGGGCATTGGGGCTTGTGGAGTTGAGGGATGCTGGGGGTGAACAAGCAGTTTCGTAGATCAGAGGTTGCACACGCAGGTCCCTGGCCAGCTGGGTTTCTTGGAGTGAGATGACAGGCACTGCAGAGCCTGCTCATCTGTCCCCAGCCACCGAGGGCTTGCCCAGCCTGTGTGAAGGGTACGCAGGGGCAGGGCTCCCTCCCGGGGGCTCCAGCAGCAGCGAGGCTGGCAGCCACAGCAGCTGTGGCAGGGCACGGGGCAGGGGAGTGGTCGCTGCAAAGGGCGGCGGGGAGGTGGGGGCAGGTGGGCGGGCAGACAAGCAGTAACATGACTGGGATTCCAGGGGAGGCCAGGCGCTGGTCGTGTCAGACTCCCTGCCAGCCAACTGAGTGTGGCCTCTGGAAGCCAGACACGGCGGGGCAAGTTTCCCAGGGCCTGGGTAACACATTCTTCACCCAGGCCCATGTGCTTTGCCAGGGACCGGGACTGCCTCCTTGCTTGCTTGAGTACATGCTGGGGATGGGGAAGGCTGGCTCCTGGTGGCCACCCTGAGGCTTAGCTAATGCCAGCCCAGGGGCACTGTCTTCAGGCCGCAGGGATGGCTGGAGACGAGGCCGGGCCACAGCTCATTTTCATTCTCCCATTACTACTCCGCCTGCTCTGGGGTGCCCCGTTTCAGACCCCACATGTCCGGATGCCCTTGCATCCCTGACATGTGTGCCGTGGGCTTCAGAGGGGCCTGCACTTGGAACAGGAGCACTGGGTGGGAGCCTGGTCCCTCTGGGGCTCTCTGTACAGTGAAGAGGGGGCCAGGGATCCTTACAGTGCAGGGTGGGCAGAGTGCGCAAGAGGAATGGTGGGTTTCACTTTCCTTCATCAGCCAGTAGACATCTTTTTTTTTTTTTTTTTTGCGGTACGCGGGCCTCTCACTGTCGAGGCCTCTCCCATTGCAGAGCACAGGCTCCGGACACGCAGGCTCAGCAGCCATGGCTCACGGTCCCAGCCGCTCCGCGGCATGTGGGATCTTCCCAGACCGGGGCACGAACCCGCATCCCCTGCATCGGCAGGCGGACTCTCAACCACTGCGCCACCAGGGAAGCCCCATAGCCAGTAGACATCTTTACTGAGCACTTTACAGTCGGCTGAGCACTCAGAGTTCTGCCCTATTACAGGGCATCTGTGGGATCTAAGGAATTTGGGGGGCATCCCTGGGAAAGTGACATTTGGCTGTAGATCTGAAGAAAAGGTTACCCAAGGTGCGGATGGGGAGAGGAGGCTTGGTACGGAAGGGATAGCAAGTGCAAAGTCGCTCTGCTGCAAGAGAGCCTATTAAATCCATGCAAACCTTCTGAAGACTTCTGGACTATCATGAATAAACAGATAAAATCACTTTTCCTTGAAGCAAACAAGAAAAACCCTATGGGAAAGACCCAGTGGTGGAATTCCAGATCCCTCAGCAAATGGCAAGGAGGTGGTTGGGCAGGGTGAGAAACGCATTCTTGGTGCCCATGGTGGAGGCTTAGTCTGTATCCAGGGCACACAGGAGAAGGCTCAGTTTTCCTCTTCCCTTCACACCAGACACTTCTGCAAGAGCCCAAGCCAGTGTGTGGCCCAGGACTCTGGGGTGCGAGTGGAGCGTCCTGGACCTGGCTGGTCTATATTTGAATGAACTCAGCGGAAGAGAGCAAAGATGGGAATGAATTGTCATGATCCTGGGCAGGAGGAGGCTGGATGAGCAGCACAGAAGCTGAGAGGTGCGGGGGGTGGGGGTGGGGGGGTTCTGGAAGAGAGGATGGTGTCTTTTATCGGCCAAAACTCCTTTGGTTTCACGTGAGAGGAAATCCAACCCTAAGCAGCTTAAAGCACCAGGAGATGTAACTGCAAAGTATGTAAATGGCTCAGCTTCAGGTGTCATTCAATCCAAGAGCTCAAATTATGTCACTTAGCAGCTGACTCCTCTCCTCTGCCTCCTTCCTGGTCTTGTCCCAGGGTGCTACAACCCCATCTCCAGCAGCTTCAGACTCTTGGTAGCAAAATGGCTGCCCAAGCTCCAGACCTCGTTGGAGTGTGTCTGAAGTGCCTGTAGCTCACTAACAAGCCCTAGCTCTCACTCTCATCGGCTTGAATTAGGTCCTGTGCTGAGCCTTGAACCTATCACCAAGGCCAGGGTTTGGAATATTCTGATTCGCTCACATGAATTCCACAATCAGGATCTGAGGGTTGGCTACATCCCACCCAAACCTCAGGACGGAGGAGGAAGAGAGGGCTTCCCTCATGCAGGGAGAGTGGTGGGTGTGGGTGGAGAGAGATGAGTGTCCATCCGAGCGTCTGCAGCTGGTGGAAGAGTCTGCACCAGGTTAACTCTGCTCCCCAGTGGTATGGGCAGGAAACCGTCCCCATGAGTGTGCAGATGTCCCAGATCCCAATAAAAGTCCTGAGCACGGGAGTGGTATTTACGGGAAGCCCCTTCCCAGATAGAGGGCTGGCTTCAGTGCCAGGTCCCCCGCCTAGCAGAGCTGTGGTGGCAGGAGCTGGTAACACACCCAGCTGGGCGTGGCTGTGGGGACACCCCCTCCACAGGTGGTCTGCCTCTGCAAGATCTCTGTCACACTCGAGGGAGCTACAAACAGGTAATGCTTGGCTTCCGCAGGCTTGTGTTATGAAAAGCTTGAGTTACAAAACGCTCTGGCTATTAAAAGCCTGCTACTGACTTTAACGGCAATAAAATATCTGCTGTTTATGAGTAATTAGCCACTTCTGAAAAAGAGCTCTATTCCTTTAAATTTATGGGGTGCCTTGATTTATGCATTTCATGGGGGGATGTCATGTTGCATCACATCAGCTTGATGTAATTTGATGCAAATCAAACACATGAAGGAGCGAATGGAAACATTCTCTCCTGCCTCCTGAAGAGTGTTTCTGAATGGAAGGATTTTTGGGCCCCACTCCACCTTTCCTCTTCTTGCTTTCTCAGGAAAGACTTGGGGGGATCCTGAACTTCTTCAGTCCTGGGTGCCGCTGGCTGCAGCCTCTGACCGCCCTGCATGTGCCTCCTGGGAGGATCTCACATCCCTGAGTGTGGCAGAGACTCAGCAGCAGCTGGTTCATGAGCTTCTCGCCGGGCTCCAGGCTAATAGACTTCCTTATTGTAAGGACCCCAAGGTGGGTCAATACACACAGGACATGATATAATCAAGAGTCTAATTTTATATTATCTGATTGGAGAAGGAATTATGTAAAAAAGAGAGATTGGTGAGTTTGGGGTCTGGTGGAGGAAGCTATATTGTTGAAGTCTTTTGGTAGCTGCTGGCCCCCATTTGGCTGCTGAGGGGTAGAGGCAAGGACATTCCAGAATTTGTTGGTTACACTCTACATCTATTTAGTTGTGCATTATTTTTTCTTTCATCCACCCAGCTAGCCAGCCAGCCAGCCAGCATTTACTTAGCTTCTACTAAATTTCTTGAGTGTTTAGGAGGTAACCAAGGGCAGTAAGATAGAGACACATATCTACTAATTTGCTATGTAACTTTAGGGGGGTCATCACCTATCTTCTGTCCTCAGTTTACCTATCTATAAAATGGGCACATCAGGCTGAGGGACCAGGAGCTAGATGATCCCTGAGGTTTCTCCATCTTTGCCACCCTACTACTGTCTATGCATCTCTTCCCTCTAGAAGCGTGCCTGTGAAAAGAGAGAAGGGATGCACAGATCTCATTCATGGAGTGGAGATGTGCTCCCCAAGCAATCGAGGAGAAGGTGGAGGAGAGTGGTGGGAAGTGAGATTGGATGGGGGCTGGAGTGGCCATTCAGTGGAAATCTTTGGCCTGGACTCTGATTTGTGGCACAGGGAAAAGAGTGCCGTTTGATCTTTGCCTACTGTACTTAAGTGGAGATAGCCCATGGGGTCAGGAGACAGCAGGTAGACACAGGCTGGCATCAGGCTTGGGTCCATGGTCCCCCAATAAGTGGAGCTAGTTAGCTGGGTCCAGCTGTACCTGCTGTACACAAGCTGCTGCCCAGCAGACTGGCTTCCTTGGCAGGACCCGGCTGCTCTCTAACAGGTTCCTCTGGGTAAAGCAGAAAGTGTGAGCTTCGTCTTCAACTCCAGCCGTTCTCTGTGATTGGTGAATGGTGCAGGTACAGGGCTTGGCTGGGAGGTCCTTTCCCTGTCAGGTGGGCCACAGCAGCGTTAATTAGGACGCAGGAGGAGAGACAGTAGCTGAGGGTAGTGGCCAACCTGGCCGCCTCCTTGGTTGACACATGGGGCCAGGGCCCGCCAGTTCAGGAGCTGTCTGGGCTGGTATGCAGGTGTGGTCCCAGGCAGTGGAGGGGGTGGAGGCCCTGTCCTAACAGGCAGGATGGGCTGTTGTCTGGGGTGCCCAGCCCTGCTGCACGGCAGGTGCCCGCTGGGAGAGCAGGCCGGCGCCCCTGCCCTGGGGGAGTCATGCACACGCCAGGCCTGCTGTGTGAGCGCTGTTCTAGGCTGGGAAGGCTGCTCCGTGAGGTGCATGTTGCCGAGAGGGGGCGTTCTGTTCTGCTCTAGTTGGCCCCCTCACTCCTGACTGTGGGGTGATGGGATCTTGGGGTCCAGGAGAGAGGTGTCAGCAGAGGTTCAGAGTGGAGGAGGCCCAGGGAAGGAGTGGCAGTGACCTCCAGACAATAGTCCTGCCTCGAGGGAGATGTGGTCGCTGCCCTCAGAAGCCTCCTGGTCTCCTGACCCTTTTGTGAGTGAACAGTACACAGATGTTATCACAACCTCTGTGGCTGATGTTTTGGGTCCATCTGCCCTTTGGATGGTGAACAGTCTGAGCCTTCTCTGCAGAGCCTGGCACAGTACCTGGCATACAGTGGGGAGTCGGGAAATGCCGATGAATGAATGAATGGATGGATGAATATTTGCGTGAGCAGGTATGAATATACTAAAGAGGCAGAACAGTCAAAAGGAATGTGGGTTTACAGGGGGCAGGATGAGGGGCCTGGAGTGCGTTCAGCCAGAATCTGTAGGTGCATGTTATGTGCAAAGCCTTCGGTTTGGGTCAGATACGGGTCCCTGGAGGCCCCAGACAGGGTGGTGGGGGTGAGACAGGGACCCAGATAATCCACCATGGGACGGAGTGGGATTCGTTCTTCATGGACGGTGTGAAGGGTGGGGTTGGGAGTGGCTGCATAGACAGTGACATTTGACCTAAGGCTTCACGGAGCAAACTTCTCACCTGGCTTGTGCCCTGAGGAGTGGAGAGCGTGGACTGCCCTGGTGGCCCAGGAGTGGCCTGTGGTCTCTTTCTCCCCTGGGTCCCCTTCTTTTCTCAAGGAGAGATGCTGTGCACCAGGCCTGCAGCATTTGTTGCTTGGTCTGTTCATTCGTTCATTCATTCATTTCCTATACATTTGGCAAATATTTATTGAGTGCATCCTCTATGCCTGGCTCTGTGCCAGCACTGGGGACACCCCACGAAGCTGATGGTCATGGTCCTCACCCTCATGGAGCTTCTGGTCAAGTATACAGACAGAGCCAACCCAGTGTGGAAGCCTCTGTGAGGGGAAGGAGTCAACCAGGAGGAGCCCTATGGAGACCAGACCCAAGGGTTCTGCCCTGCGCCTGGGGCATCAAGGAGGGCCTCTTGGGCGAGGTGGCATTTAATCTCCCAGCAGAGGACAGGGCACAGGGAACAAGTGGAGACTGCATGGGGAGAGTAGCAGACAGAGGGAATGAGATGCACAAAAGGGCGGCAAGGCCACTCATCTGCTTGCCCGGAAAAGGGAGTCCTCTCTCCCAGTTCTGACAGGTTTGCACAACAGCTGGCAGAGGGTGCTCCCTCCTTAGGTGTGAACTGTTGGAAATTCATGTCTGTCCCTGGAGTCCATCTGCACATGGTGGTGACACCCATTGCTGGGACAGCAGCCCAGCCCCACCAGTACATGTTCTTGCCCCCTTGGTCATGGGCCAGCCTTCCCTCCTCTCCCAGGAGTCTGGCCCAGCAGAGGCCAGGCCAGCCTGGTGACCTGCACAGGAGCTAGAGATGCTGAACTGGGGATTCGAAAGGCCACAAAGAACTGAGGCCCTGGCTGGGCCCCATCTATTGGCTTGAGCCCCGTAGTTGCAGGCAGCAGAGGCACCACTGGTGCACCTGGTTTTTTGCTCATTAATGATTGTGTGTACTTAGGAGATGATGTGTGTCTGAGCTTATGTCTTCGAAAGGTGCCCCTGTGAACAAATCTCCCTGGGCCGGCTTCTATGAATATTTCAGTCAGGCCCTCTTTGATCACTCTTGCATATGTGCATTTTACATTATATTTAGTTTTGCACTGAATCAAATCTGAGGCTTCTGTGAAATGAAAATAAACTGTTCGATACGATATCATAGTCCAGAAGGGCTCAGACTTAAATGGCTTTAATCAGGGGTGAAAGGGTGGTGAGCGGTAGCTGAGCACCCTGCCCTCTGTGGGGCGTCCTGTGGGTCTAGGACCCCTGTTTCGTTCTAGGGCAGCAGCTCTGTGCTGAGGCTGAGCAGGGAGCCAAGGCAGGTTAATAGGGGATTAAATATCTAACTTCTTGTCATGACAAAGTCTGTTTAAAAAGGAAAAGAGAAAGCCAGCGAGAGAGAAATAATCAATACACTTCATGACAACTGCTGGTA
Organism: Hyperoodon ampullatus; assembly: GCF_949752795.1. NCBI lineage: Eukaryota > Metazoa > Chordata > Mammalia > Artiodactyla > Ziphiidae > Hyperoodon > Hyperoodon ampullatus. The sequence goes on from NC_136931.1 coordinate 42,766,224, forward strand.
TCTTTCTCAGTTTTGTGATATCATTTTAAAGGTAGGGCAGTCACTAAAAGCTTATATATATAGTTTTTGTTGCTTTCCCTGATGGGGTGGACACAGTTCAGATAAATCAATTACAGCAGATTAGGGGATCATTTCCTTCCCAAATCATCCCATCTGGGAGAAATGGAAACACCACTTGATGGCTTGGATTCTAGGGGGAGAGGCCTGGGCTGTGGCTCACAAAATGGTGTCCATTTTTGTGATACTCTGGGACACCTTCCTCCCCTGCATTGTGATCGTCAGAAGCTTAGAGGACAGCTTTTGGTAGAATTGGGTCCTCTAGGAGCTACAGACAGGGGGCTGATGAGATGCCTGCTCTCACAAAGCCCCAGCACAGGAGGAGAGGAAACGTGACCTCTGATAGCCCTGCAATAAGGCACCACGAATGTCTTAACAAGTTCCAGAGGAACTGCATGGGAGCTCTGGGGACTGAGTGATCACCTCCAGCCTGGAGCAAATCCAGGAAGGTTTCCTGGAGCAGGCAACACCAGGAAGGAGCATGGAGGGTAGATTTGGGCTGCCACCTTTGGAGAGGCTGGGGCGGGCTGCCAGGATTTGTGGAGTGGTCCTTCTTCCACTTTTTTGCTGTTACAAAGAGGAAGAGGGGAGACCAAGGCCTTCTTCCAAACTCTAAGTACCCTCTTCCGTTTCATGCATGGGGAACCCTCCCCGTTTGGTTTGTGAGGCCCTCACATGTTTGGTTTGTGGTCCAGGAGTTTACTTTCACTCTTTATTTTTCTCCACCTCCTCTGATCCACATTCCGTAGAAAACTGCTCATGTGTCACAGCAGCGCTGTGAGGCATACATGCTACGTGACAACTCTGGTGGGGGCTTCTTGAGCCCCTGTTTTGCCCCAGATATTAACTCCATGCTCCACAGATTGACATTCAAGTCTGTGCTCGGCCACACCTTCTCCCGTCTTCCCCTGGAACATTCTATGCTGAGTCCCCATTTTGCACAAGCTGACCCCTCTGTCCCACACACCCTTCCTCTTCGTCTCTGCCTTGTTCCAGGCTCTTTCCAGCCATTATCCTCACTGGTCTTCCTTCCCTTCTCTCCCCTGCACCCCTTCGTCACCGCACCCAGCCTCACAGCACGTTGTAGAGTCCTCCGTTTCAGCACTGGATTCTGCCTGGTCTGTGGTCTCCCTGAGTCCATCTATTTCCCTTCCCTGAGTCAGCTTCAAAGGCAAGGACCTGGTCTTGCTTGTATATCTCTAGATCGGCCATACTTCTTGCCAGATGTAGGCATTCAAAAGTGTTACTGAATGATGTGAGGCCCACTTTACAGATTCACCAAGAAAGTTGGCAATGAATGAAGTTTTTTTTTTTTTTTTTTTGCGGTACACGGACCTCTCACTATTGTGGCCTCTCCCGTTGCGGAGCACAGGCTCCGGACGCGCAGGCTCAACAGCCATGGCTCACGGGCCCAGCCGCTCCATGGCAAGGCAATGAATGAGTTTTTATTAACCACTTTTATGTGCCTTGGTTGTGCCTTGGTTATGTCCTTCAGCTCAGCATTTACTCCACTGAAGGTCCTTTCTGGATCTCGAAGGCTGCTGTGGTCGGCTTCTGAGAAAGTTTACGGCACAGGGTATATTCCTCTGTAATTTAAATGCCATGTTCCCTCTCCTAGAAACCCATTTGCCTTCTCAAAATCCTGTGAAGCGTGTAGGACAGTTAATGCCAGTCCATTTTAGAGAAAAAGAAACTGAGGCTCAGGCAGGTGCCCAAGGTCAAACAGATGTCAGTGGAAGAGACGGCAATTGGATGCACATTAGTGGTCCTTCCAGTATCTTCTCTCCTCTTACTCCAGTCTAGTTGGGGGAATAACCCAACTGACACAAGACAGGAGCATGTGGAATAAAATATCCGCCCCTATGGATGTTAAGAAAACAAGGTGATATAACTAAATGTTTCTGCGACCCTCCCCCCAACCAGCGATTGAGAGACATGGTGTTTCTAGCCCCACAGTGCCCTCCGGCACCCAACCCATCATGCCAGCCCCCGGGGTGCTTTCTCTGGACTGTACTGTCTGTTTCCACTTCCAGACAAACATGGTTGTGAGGGATCTGGCTCCTTGGCTTCCTTTGAGCTTTCCCATAAGCTGAAGCTTCCTTTGTTTCCACACGTTTTGCAAATGAAGGAGGTGGCATCTGTCAGCATCCAGCCCAGCAAGACTGAACATGGTGTGGACATCAAGGGGGCAGCCTTCCCCCACAGCGGGTACTGCTTGGGCTCTGGAGTCAGGCTTCCCAGCTATGTGACCTTGTGGTGCTTAAATATTCTGAGGCTCAGTTTCCTCATTTTTAGTATTGGACTAGTATGGTACCTACCATCCTAGGTTGTGTGAGGCTAAATGAGATGATACTTGTGAAGTAAGTACCTAGCACAGAGTTGGTGCACGGTGCTGCCATGAAGAGGAGGAGGAAGATGCTGAATATGAGGAAGATGATAAGGATGAGGATTCTGTGGCTGCTGTAGGTGGTGATGATGTTGAGGGCTGCGGTGAAGATGGTGATGATGACAATTATTATTGTTGTTATTATTATTTTTTTTGAGAGTTCACACTGCCTGACAAGTCCACAATCTTAACAACTACTCCACATGAGGTTGTTCTAATTCCATCCCCTGTTTGCCTGGCTTTGTATGAGGTGGGCAGATAGTGAGCCGGGAACTCAGACCAGAAGTCTGCTCTACCCTGAGAAGAAGACCAGGAGAACTGTTTGTGGATGTTTTCCTTTCCCATCTGATGTGCTCATTGTCTGTCTTCAGTTCTGGGCCAGCTCTAACCTTTCCAAAAGCCAACATGTTGGAGAGACCTCTTTGCCTTTGAGAAGTTTGAAATCATCTAAAGTCTTCAAAGAGAGGATACTTTTTTAAAATTTTTGTTTTTATTTATTTTACATCTTTATTGGAGTATAATTGCTTTACAATGGTGTGTTAGTTTCTGCTTTATAACAAAGTGAATCAGTTATACATATACGTATGTTCCCATATCTCTTCCCTCTTGCGTCTCGCTCCCTCCCACCCTCCCTATCCCATCCCTCTAGCTGGTCACAAAGCACTGAGCTGATCTCCCTGTGCTATGCGGCTGCTTCCCACTAGCTATCTATTTTACATTTGGTAGTGTATATATGTCCATGCCTCTCTCTCACTTTGTCACAGCTTACCCTTCCCCCTCCCCATAACCTCAAGTCCATTTTCTAGTAGGTCTGGGTCTTTATTCCTGTCTTACCCCTAGGTTCTTCATGACATTTTTTTTCCTTAAATTCCATATATATATGTGTTAGCATAGGGTATTTGCCTTTCTCTTTCTGATACTTTTTATTCTTTTTTCTTCTTTTAAGTCCTCCAACTCTTGTCCCAACAATACGGAAGCTGCCTGGGGTTTCGGGGGGACCATGTGCAAAGCCAGCCCTGCTGAGTTCCACTCTCCTTTAGAGGCAGAGACCACCCTGACTCTTTGGCCAACATTCCACCCAAAAGGGGAGGTTGGGTGTTTGACCATACTCTCCAACTTGACTCTCCTGGTTACACAGTTGCCATACTCTGCAGCCCTATTTGAATATCATATTTTCATTAATAAATTCAGCAAGGATTTAACTGTTTCTGGCCCTGTCTCATAGCGTTGTCTACACATCAGTCAAAACGGAACAGGTCACCCGTGCTGCCCTCCTGTTTATCTATTAATCATCTGGTAAATAAACCACTCAGTATCCTGCCCACTTCAGTAATGTTTGTGATGTAATTTGTTTGGATGCCCAAATGTCACCAGCGTTGATTGTAAGAGATGAAAAAATGTACTTGCTCAGCATAGGAAGCTCTAGGCCAAAATGTAAGCATGAAATCTCGGGTTTATTTTTGTAATAATGTTTACAGCTGTTTAATGACCCCGAAAAGGTTCAGTAGTCTGGTGTTCTGTATTTCAGAACAGGAGCATATTACGCTTATAACAACCTTGGTTAAACAGTTTGAGCTACAACAATTGGAAAAATGGTATTTAATAAGAAGCCATTGTATTCTAAGTGAATTGTCTTAATTACTGCTTACCCTAAGTGTAAGAAAGCAAGGTGGGTTGTAGGGAAGGGCCAAGAGTCATTTGCGCCCCCAGGAAACAGGTCCACCTACTGCCAGAATTGCATTCTGTGATATGATTTTGGGGTAAAACCCACAGTGGTGTTTGCAGCCCTTGCTGTGAACCTAAGCCCCACCCCTTGCACAGCAACTGGGGGCTTTGGGGCTCCTGCAAGTTTTCTGAGGCAGTGCCTTTACCCCGTTGATAAAAAAAGGGAATATTTAGTTGTGCTTGGCTAGACAACAATATTTGATTTTTTTAAATCCAGTTGAAATGGTTATTTTGAAAGTCATTTTATTTCCTAACTATTCTCTTTCATGGTATAAGGATAAAATTCCTTCATGCAACTTACTGGCAAGATCTATATTTTTTGGGCTATTCATAAGATTACTTTTTTTTTCTGTGCTAGCAAAATGAAACTGTGTTTTTGTGTAAAATTTATTTAGACTCGTAGCAGCTGGCATTTCTGGTGTCCTGATAGTTTCAAATTTCATTTTGAGTGAAAGATACAATTAGGTTCTCTATTGGAAGAGTTAAGTGAAAACTTTTGTCATTGATATCACAGGAAATAGTCTTGAAGGCAGAAATGCAAAATCAAAATAACCATTAGCACCATCAAAGGCAGCTGAATGGCTCACTGTACCTGCAGTGATGGGGGTGAGGAGACAGAATGTATTTTGATAATGTGCATCCAATGGTGGGTTTCATATGCTGAGAATACCCTCTTCATGAAATGTGAAATTGCACAGCTCAAGGAGAAACCCTCTAGCCTTCAGAAGCTTTCAGCTGGGGCCCCTGCCTGTGTTCAGAGGTGGGCCCACACATTTGCACGGTGAGGAACGCCATGGCGGCCAGGACTCAGGCCCAAGCCTGAGTCTTCCCTAATATTGTCAGTAGGGTTGAGTCCCCTGGTGCCCCACCATGACCCTAGGCTCAGGAAAGATCAGGATTAGGGTGGGAGGTGTAGTGTTTCTGTGTTGGAAGGATGACGCACCAGATTTGACAGTTCACAGTGTCCCCTGTCCAGTCTCAGTGAGGACGTCCAGCTGCCTCTCCACAGTTTGGAAAATTACGTACACATTTGTTCCTTCCGTCAGTCAGCCAGGGCTTATTGATCTTCCTGCTATGCTTTGGGCTGGGCCCATGAGCTGAAGGCCGAGTGAGCTGTTCTTGGTGTTTAGTAGTTTGTTTACTTGCTTTTGATTGTGCTAAGGGTTACCCTACCTAAGTGAGAGGGTTAGATGAGTCATAGTATAGGTTCCTCAGAAGGTCCCAGCTGCCCAATGGCCTTAAGCCCAGGGTCATGGCCCACCCTGTGCTGGCTCCTGGTTTCTTAATGTGGGTCCTTCACCTGCTGGAATACAGGGTGACGGCTCCAGAGCCAGCGCTGGGGAATGAAGGATGGGCTGGGTACTTGGAATAAAGTGCTCCCAGGTATTAGTGACCATTCGGGGCAGTGCTGCGTGTGGGTACGTATGTCTGTCCCCTTTGTCAGGACAGACGAGTGTCCTGTGGCAGGTGGCCCTGCCAGGGACACTGAGACACATTCACCGCAGGCCTGTGAGGAAGCAGCGTGGTCCCAAAGAGAAGGCGTTCTCCCCGTGCTTGCTCCAGGAGGGCTGGGGAAAAGGAGTAATATGGCACCTTCCGTCAGAACGCCGAGCCCCCCGCAGGCAGCCCCACCTCCCAGCCCCTGAGCTCTTAGGGCTGCAGTTGGATCCAATCCCTTAACAGTAGGACAAGTGATCCTTAGTTTCCCAGGGCACGCATTTGTATTCCTTGCTAGAGGAATTCCACTTAGGGAATCGCTGCCCCTCCCCCAACATGGTCATACTCCACGTGCGCACACACACACACACACACACACACACACCTCTATATACCTCGTCTGCAATGGTTTCTTCTTTCTCTAAACTTTGGATTCAGCCTCTCTGGGATCTTTTCATTGCTTTCCTGTTACTGGTGGCCTTGCCTGCACTGGCCCCTTGGACCCAGAGGCCCTTGAGGGCAGCTACATGGAAGGCCCCGGGCAAACATTTACTGAATGACTGAGATAAGGGGTAAATGAATTCCAGAGGAATTAAGTGTCAAGCCTGGAGAAATTGGGGCCGACCCAGGTTTTTCGAGTCCCAAGCCGGGCCTGGGGCCAGATCGTCCTGCCTCGGCTGCTTTGGCCCAGGGACAGCACACCAATTACCCCTTGCTCTTTCCAAGAACTCACACTCCCCTTCCTTGCTCTGAGTCTAGCAGCTGGCATTGGTTATGACTGACCCATGGCAGCACCTGCACCTACTCGTGGCATCACAGGGTGTCAGGTCTCACAGAGCTTTCTGAGATGATCGCCAGGCGTGGCCCTGCCTCACTGTGGGGCTCGGCACAGGCTTTGCTGGGGCTCATTAGAGGGGCTGAGGGCCGTAATCCTCAGAGCATCTCCTGGTGAGCTGGCTAGCTCTGCTGAAATTCTGGGTTCCCCCATGGATCCCAGGATGGATGATCGAGTTCTGAAGGGGTTGATGGCTCTCTGTCTCCTAGTGCCAGCAGCCGGGCCATCAGAAGTGGTCCAAGCCCACATATATACATGACCAAACGTAAAATCGATGGCTAGTGGGAAGCAGCCGCATAGCACAGGGAGATCAGCTTGGTGCTTTGTGACCACCTGGAGGGGTGGGATAGGGAGGGTGGGAGGGAGGGAGACGCAAGAGGGAAGAGATATGGGAACATATGTATATGTATAACCGATTCACTTTGTTATAAAGCAGAAACTAACACACCATTGTAAAGCAATTATACTCCAATAAAGATGTAAAAAAAAAAAGAAGTGGTCCAAGCCCAGATGGCCACTGTGGGTACGTATAGTGAAAGAGCTGGTTTCGGGGTGTGGCTCTCCCTTGGCTGTTTCTGGACCCCCAGGTTCTGGGTGGGAGCCCAAGACCCATCTGACTCCGACAGATTCGGATTGTTGGGTGTTCAAGGACTTCCGCAAAAGCTGAATTTGAATCCCATGAAATTGGAGTGAAAGTGGTTCTACTACAGGTTAGCCTTCTTTTATGGGCGTGTTTATAGGGTCTGTTCACTCACTCATCCATTCAGTTAGAACGTCCTGAAGCTACAATGAGCCAGCTCTGCTCTAGGCCCTGAGGCTTTATCTGTGACCAAGGCAGACATGAGCCTGCCCGCATGGAAGCAAAGCACATCTGTAAAAGGGTCAACAAGAAAACTGCCCCAGTGGTAAGTGCCATGAAGAAGAAAGTAAGGTGATGGTGTAGAGAGAGGCTGCGGGGATTAAGTTTTCTGTGACGAGGTGGACATGGAGGGCCTTTGTGAGAAGGGGATATGTGAGTTGAGACCTGCTTGGGGGGAAGGAGCCACCTGTGCCTTTGCACATTCTCAAACATGCTGAACATTCTTCAACAATGGCACCTGAAGACCGGTGGCTTAAAGGGGGTTAAAAAAAGCTTTGTTGACTCTGAAAAAAAAATTTTTGAGCATAATAAAAGAATTCCATATCCAAACCTAACCTGAAAATACCCCATGTTCATTATTTGACAAGTTGAGCTGTTGTTACCTGCATGGCGTGACTGGGTGGGGGATGGTCTTCAACTTGATGCCGCTCATCCAACCTGATTTGCAGTCTTGCTGTATTTGCACATTCAGCTTCCTCTCCCTCCTGCCGAACTGGCGTCAGCTCAGCAGCAGTAACCTGAAAATAGCCCATCTTCCTGGATTCATGTCTTCTGAGCTGGCCAACCGGGCAGCCTTTGGAAGTGGGCCATCCATGTTGGCTTTGGACTTTCCAAACTTCCCCAGAGCTCTTGGGTGGAATTCTGAGCACTCCCAAGTGGCTTCAGGGTCATGATCCATGTTTGCTCAGGAGAGGAGCCACTGCAGCTGGATGGGGCTTGAAGGTGGAGAAACAGCTCTAGACAGGGCCCTTCCAGGCCCCAGTCCTGCCCCAGCAACTTCTCACACTGGGCCTGCTCCTCCCCGCTGGTCAACGGGTGCCATGAGTGCTGGGGCTGGACAGTCTTGTTGTCCACCAGTGAGTCTTCAGTGCCAAGGACAGGGCCTGGCACACGGTGGAAACTCAGCAAGTTAGTTGAACGAATGTAAGAATCTCTGTGAGAAATTACTCCTTTCTGACCAGGCTCCAAAATGGTTTCTTTTTTTTTTTTTTGAGTGTAGACTGCCACCAGAGACAAAAAGAAAAGATGGAAATTGGAAACATTCTTTTACTGCAAGTGAGCGTGTGCCTGTATGTGTGTGTGAGTGTGTATAGTTGTTCATGGACAGTCAGCCCTGCACCATGGTTGCAGTTTCTCTCACTCCTGAAAATAAACATCATGTCTTTTTCTTCTCCTCTCTTGCAAGACAGACTCACAGCCTCTGTCTTCTTGCCAAGGAAGTCAGGTCTCCCATTGGAGACCCTCCATCCACGCATGGTCTGCCTGGCAGGAAGCCCAACAGGCAGCAGACCCCACCGGGGCTTAATGTGCCTCCTCCACAGTTGAGCTCTGTCCCCATGGTCCCCCCGAGGAATCGCTTGGCCCAGCAATCAGTCCTGGCTGGGGTTAAGCGGTACTCCTGGACCACCTGGCTGGCCAACGCATCTAAACATTGGGATACAAAGGGGATGGATGTGCAATAACTGTTCCAGTGGCAGGAAACAAATTTGGACTCCTTCAAGTGGAAGGCAGATCTGGAAATAGAAGGAGCCCAGGCATGGATTCATTGCCTGTCAGAGTTGAGCTCCCCACATGCTCTGATGGGGAGGGAGCTGTTCCCTCTGCCCCACCCCCGAATGGCCTGGCTTCAGCCATTCTGCACAGGCTGGAGAGGGGCAGAGAGGACTATTAAAGCCAATTATGCAGACCAGCTTTGAGTGTTAGTGTTTAACAAACAGCTTTGAGTTCTAATTTTCTGCAAAACACATACTGCAGGTACAATTTGTACTCATTACTGTATATTGGGAAAGTTATTAAAAACACTCAAACTTGGTTGAGACTTCCTATGGCATCGTCCCTGGATTTTAATTGGTTTTTATCTAGTTCTATAAAAGATCTCTTTAAGCCCAATCACAGTCTCTGCCGCAGATATCATGCCAGTTGAAGGACAGGGAAAGCGTGCTCTGTGGTGTAAGTCTTTACCCCCTACCCAAATTTGAGCAGTCTCAACAATCCACTAAAATTCCATCACGAGATAATTTATACTGCTTTTGATGGGCACAGTTACCAGATGACAAAATAACAGTGTTTCGTAACATAAGGGTTAAATCTTAATCTCTGAGGTTTGCAAAGCCGCTACTTGCAGTCTCCTTAAAATTTAATATACCTCGTTAATGCTTCCTTGCAAACACTGAAGGATTTTTATGATTATAATCATGTGTTACAGCACCTAGTACTGTTTCTAAGCAGCATACTAATCAGCTTAATGAGATATTACTGCACTTTTTGTTGACTAAAGCAAAATCCCTTTTATTGTTCTAAAGCCTGTCCTTTACTTTATTTTTTCCCAAAACATTATCTTGTTTTATTATGTACCAGTAAATATCGTGCCACTGGGTTGGATTTTTTCTTTTCTTTTTTTCTTTTTTTTGCCAAATCATAAAATAATCTCTTTCATCTCCGACTGGCGAACATATTGAATATAGTAACCAGAAACAAAAGTTCCAAGTGAGTCAGTTTGGTCTTGCAGTTAAAGCTATTCTGCTCTATGGCAAACTTTGAACCGAACTAACAGGTGCAGGTGCTACAAGGGGGGAGAGGAGGAAAAGTTTAACACGTAGACCCTTGATTTGTTATTAGGTGTTGAAAGTGGTAAAACATTAATAATTTAAATGTGAATGAATAATTGCAGTCTGTAAATAGAAAATACAAGGAAGACGATCTATCGCCAAAACAAATTGGAGGAGCAGTGCCCTATTGCATAATTGGCATTTAATAATTCATTTTTTTATTATTGTTTTTGACTATAACTCCTTAGCATTATTCTGTGTAGGTAAGGCATGAAATGCAAATTCCCCACCAGCTGATGCTGTTGATTCGCTGCGCCACGGCACCTGGCACAGATCTGAACTCTCTCTTTATTTTCAGGGATGGAAGAAGCCAGTCTGTGCCTTGGAGTGTCCTCAGCGGCGCCGGAAGCTGAGCCCCATCTGAGCAGCCCCGTCCTCAACGGCCAGTATGCCATGAGTCAGAAGTTGCACCAGATCACCTCCCAGCTCAGCCATGCTTTCCCCGAGCTGCATCCGCGGCCCAACCCAGAGGAGAAGACCCCGGTTCCCCTCGACGAGAAGGCCCACGTGCCCATGAGTGGCCAGCCCATGGGCAGCCAGATGGCGCTCCTGGCCAACCAGCTGGGCCGGGACGTGGACACCAGCCTCAACGGGCGGGTGGACCTGCAGCAGTTCCTCAACGGGCAGAACCTGGGCATCATGTCCCAGATGAGCGACATCGAAGACGACGCCCGCAAAAACCGCAAGTACCCGTGCCCTCTGTGCGGCAAGCGCTTCCGCTTCAACAGCATCCTCTCCCTGCACATGCGCACTCACACCGGCGAGAAGCCCTTCAAGTGCCCGTACTGCGACCACCGGGCGGCACAGAAAGGGAACCTCAAGATTCACCTGCGGACCCACAAGCTGGGCAACCTGGGGAAGGGGCGCGGGCGGGTGCGCGAGGAGAACCGCCTGCTGCACGAGCTGGAGGAGAGGGCCATCCTGCGGGACAAGCAGATGAAGAGCAGCCTGCTGCAGCCCCGGCCGGACTTGAAGCCCCTGCCGCATGCCCAGCAGACCCCGCTGGCCGCCTGCAACCTGGCCCTGCCCACCAACCACAGCGTGCCCGACGTGGCCAAGCCGGTGCCCTCGCCCAAGCCGGCCAGTGTGCAGGAGGACTCGGCGACCCCCGCTGCTGGCTTCCGCTGCACCTTCTGCAAGGGCAAGTTCAAGAAGAGGGAGGAACTGGACCGCCACATTCGCATCCTACACAAGCCCTACAAGTGCACGCTGTGCGACTTCGCCGCCTCGCAAGAGGAGGAGCTCATCAGCCACGTGGAGAAGGCCCACATCACGGCTGAGTCGGCCCAGGGCCAGGGCCCCAACGGCGGGGGGGAGCAGTCGGCCAACGAGTTCCGCTGTGAGGTTTGCGGACAGGTGTTCAGCCAGGCGTGGTTCCTGAAGGGCCACATGCGGAAGCACAAAGACTCCTTCGAGCACTGCTGCCAGATCTGCGGCCGGCGCTTCAAAGAGCCCTGGTTCCTGAAGAACCACATGAAGGTCCACCTCAACAAGCTGTCAGTGAAGAACAAGTCCCCTAGCGACGCCGAGGTGCCTGTGCCCATGGGCGGCATGTCCCAAGAGGCCCATGCCAACCTGTACTCCAGGTACCTCTCCTGCCTGCAGAGCGGCTTCATGGCCGCCGACAAAGCCAGCCTGAGCGAGCCCAGCCAGCTCTACGGCAAAGGCGAGATGCCCGTGAAGGAGAAGGAGGTTGTGGGCAAGCTGCTGACCCCCATCTCCAGCATGGCCCACGGCGTCCCCGAGGGCGACAAGCACTCCCTCCTGGGATGCCTCAACCTTGTGCCACCGTTGAAATCCAGCTGCATCGAGCGGTTGCAGGCAGCTGCGAAAGCTGCCGAGATGGACCCCGTGAACAGCTACCAGGCTTGGCAGCTCATGGCCAGGGGCATGGCCATGGAGCATGGCTTCTTGTCTAAAGAGCACCAGCTACAGCGCAACCACGAAGACACTTTGGCAAACGCCGGGGTTCTGTTTGATAAGGAGAAGCGGGAGTACGTGTTAGTGGGAGCGGATGGCTCCAAGCAGAAAATGCCTGCTGATTTGGTTCACAGCGTTAAAGCGGGCAATCCGAGAGACCTGCCAAATGCGCTCGACCCTTTGGAAGGCAGTCGGGATTTTTTGTCACATGGGCTGCACCAGGCTCTCGAGTACAACCTGCAGGGTCCCGGGAGTCTGAAGGAGAAGCCCACCGAGTGCCCGGACTGCGGCCGAGTGTTCCGCACCTACCACCAGGTGGTCGTGCACTCCCGCGTCCACAAGCGGGACCGCAAGGGCGACGAGGACGGGCTGCACGGGGGCCCCGAGGAGCGGCGCGGCTCAGGCAGTGACCAGGAGTCCCAGTCGGTGAGCCGCTCCACCACGCCCGGCTCCTCCAACGTCACCGAGGAGAGCGGGGTCGGAGGCGGGCTCTCGCAGACCGGGAGCGCCCAGGAGGACAGCCCACACCCCTCCTCGCCGTCCTCCTCAGGTAGGTTGCCAGGGGAGATGGGGGAGCAGCGGCCGGCGCAAGGGCCCTCCGGTGGGGGAGGGTCCTCGCGGCCCTTCAGCGTCAGCTCTGAGTTCACCGTGGCGTCGTGCTGTATGTGGACCTTGCCTGTCTGCCCTGCCTCAAGGGAAGGCGATCTTTGCAACTCTTTGACCTTCCCTTGAACACTGGCCACCAGGAAAGTAAGCTGATCCTCCTCCCGTGTGGTGGAGATGGCCCGTTGTTATGTTTGCCAGCTGGGATAGCCTCCCCTCCCCTGTGATTACCTGGCCCCATTTCATGCCCTGACCCCCGTCCACCATCACCCGTGGAACCCGGGAGCTGCTGTTTGGCTCCATCCGTGGATGTGAATGTGTAAGTTCAGACCCTCACCGTCTCTCCCCCTAAGTATATGCCCATAATAATTCTGTCATTTGGGCCCCTCACTGCCTCTCCCTAGACCAAACCTGTCTCCGCCCCCTTTCAAAAGTACAGCTTGGCTCATCTGTCAGGTGCCCTCTAACCTGAAGAACCACACCATTCTCCTCCGATGGTTTGGAGAAGCACAGAGGTTTGAAACACAGATGCGCGACTTCATGTCTTAAATTGTACTGTGTTACACGGGCGATACAGCTTTGGGGTCTAAAATAGCAAAGCAGAAAATCTGTCATCAAAATGTCTGTGAAATGCTGAAGCTTCCTGGCCCAGTTTGAGGAAAAAAAAAAAAAAAGAAAGAAAGAAAGAAAGGAAAAAAAACTCACTAGCCTAAGACAGCTAAATTAAAATCACTACCTAACAGCAGGTAAGCTTGTTGCCTTCATCCATATATCCAAAGCCCCTTACTAATGGACAGTAAATTGAAAGTTATATCTCTAGCCCTTTATAAAGAAAGCATCTCGCTAATACTGTAATCATTCTGCAGCCTAACAACAGAGGAAATCATGCCATAACAAATACCCTGTTACTAATGGCAACATTGATTTCTGCAATCAGCCATTAAGTCTAGAAAATGAAAGACAGTTTGAGGCACCTCAAGGCACTGCATTGCCCACTGTTAAAGATGTGGCAGCACACTGTTGAGGGTAATTTTTTAAAAGTTTTTCCCCCCTTTTTTTTCCCTTCTCAGTTTCGATAAATATTTCAGTATTAGAGGCAATTCACCACTACACTTATTAAGTAGATGCCAGCTTAGTTGTGTTGTTATTGTCATGCTTCAGTGTACCCTTTTTCTAGGACAAAATTAGTATTAAAGTGTGAGTCTGGTGGCTTATTACAAACCAGTAAAGAATTGTTAAGACACATAAATCTGCACTGCACATTCCAAAGATTCCGATAGCACTTAATGCCGCTGCTTCAACACCCATGAAACACACTGTCTCCACCTGGAGTCCTAGCCTTGTTTGCAGTTCACTTCAGTGAGACGCTCTGGAAGAGTTTAATGAGGAACTCCAGCACCACGGAGGGCTAGGCCACGCTGCCTGGAGTGCCCACCGCCCAGAACTTGCAAGGGAAGGGTTTTCCAGTGTCACCGCCTGACGGCGGGGATTCTGAGATGGATCTTTGTGCACGAAGGCAGCAAAGTGCCAGGTGTCCTACTGTCGGAGGGATTACTTCTGGCCTCCTGTGAGGAGGTCCCCTCTCCCTGCGGAGTGTCATCTCACGGTTTTGGGGATTTGGGACCTTTCTGGGGCAGAAAGCAGAGTGCATACTGGCTTTCCTAAGTTTTTGGAGTGACGTGGAGTTAACACTGACAGATTTTCCTCCCTCTCCCAGCCCTGCTGAAATGAAAAGGTCTCAGCAGAATATTCTGACACCAAATGTTCGGCTCTATTAATGACGTGTTTACCGTGTTTTTCTCACCTTCTGGCCAAGTGATAGCCTCATGCTATTCCTATCTCTGTTGTTTCCATATCTCTAAATACTCTGTTGAAAAAAGCCCCTTTTGCCTAAAAGAACCAACCGGGCTTGGGACTCAAAGGAGAATTATACTTGAATTGTGGTTATCTTCTCACTTTTATTTCCCTCATTGATGTATCGTACAATTGTGAATACTGATTCTTTCATTTCTGGTTGACTTCTTTGTTTTCTTCATATTCAAATTAGACACTTCCATAATTTTCTAAGTAGGAAAATTGATGGCATACCAATATGCAGCCCAAATCAGCCGCACGCCTGGGCCATTCAGGTTTTCCTGGGATTAGGACCCTTAACCAAATCGGGTTAGTCTTCCCTCTTATTTCAACAAGTCTGACTTGTATAAAGTGTGATTAAAATAAGCATTTAAATAAAAATCTTGACACAATAGGTATTTTATTATTACCTGTTAGAGAGAAACCTGCAAGGTGAAGGGGAGAGAAAAAAAATCTTTAAGCCCTTAAGTAAAGAAAGAAGTACTTATTAAGGCTTCTATTAGGAAATAACTGCAAAAACACGGTTTTACAAATTTCTCAGACTGCATAACAATGTCTTAAAACTTAATTTGCATCACTTGATTCTTTTTTTGTTGAAAACTGGGTCAGTAGGGCCTGAGAAACTATTTTTTCAGATCTTAACCAATGAATTCTTCTTTATAAATCGCTGCTCTTAACATGATAGTAGTTCTGAATTCATCATAAAAAACCTTTTTACAGAGAGCCTCTTAGAACAGATCTCCAGAAGAAGGCTTACAATGAGTGGCAGAGACGTCCTTTGTTATCAGATGTAATTCTTTGCAAAGGAGGATTGGAACGGAGTGGCTGTTTAAAAATGTCTTGCTCAGACCGAGACGAAGAAGGGGTCAAGTTTGCAATCAAACAGTTATTGCCGAGATGGGCGACTGTCACTGGCTAGGCTAATGTGGGATGCAGCTGTTTGTTATGTGAGCAAAAGAATGTTTGAATCAGTGAACATGTGAAAATGATTCCAGTGAACCAGAAAATGTGTTTGTTCTTTGGCTCTCCAAACTGCTGAGAACCAAGCTTAAGATCAACTGTGAAAACTAGGACCTTTGACAAATTGAGAGGTCATATTTTCTAACAGAAAATGGACAAGACCAGTCACACAGATCACTTCCCCATCTTTCCCCTTTGTTTTATATTTGTTGTTGTTGTTGATTTGACTTACCAGTAATTTCACACCATAGTAGATGTCATTTCTTCCTCCGTGTACAATGCAAAGGGAAACTATTTGGAAAGCAGCAGCTTATAAATTTTACTCTTTTATGACATTTAGAAAGTGGGGCAGCTGTTTTGATGCTCCCTCATTTCTGGCTCGCGTGCAAATGCTCCGATGGCATTAATCTCTGCATCTTTCCCTAAAATCTCGTCTAAGACTGTGCTCCAATTCGAGCTTTACCCTGAGTCAGAAGACGACCAAAGTTCTGTTTCTTTAGATTTTGCTTTGGAAATCATGGTCAGAATAATTAAAACTTAATGTACTAAGAAACGATCCTGTTCATTATATACAACAGGGCAGTTACCTTCTGCATTCCCCATAATTTTGGAGAGGGGCTAATTGAAGTGTTGATGGTAGGAAAGGGGTAATTGAATGCATTGACCCTCTGTTCATTAAAGTCGGCTAAGTTACATGATCAACGGAGAGCCAGGAAGAGATGCAAAGATGAAAATACTGTTAACCCCTACTCCTTCTGGTATCATATTTTGAGATGGACAAGGATTATTTGATCAGCTGGGCTGGAAGCCTTGCCGGGTCTTCTTTTGTTGCCTGAGCTGCATTCCTGAAATGCTGGGTCTCCATCCTGTGCTGGCCCATTGACCACAGCATCAAAGGCCTTTATCCAGGGCTCCCTTGCATTTACATCGGGTGTCTAGTGATATGATAGATTTTCTTTCTTTTCCACCTCTTTTTCTCATGTGGCTCCTCCTCCCTGCCCCCATTCGTGATAACCACTGCCTGCTCCGCGCAAACAAATCTGGGCACCCAAAAGAAGGGAAAAAAAGAAAAAGAAAAAGAAAAAATTTAAGTCTGAGGATTAAGATCTTCATTTTTTTTTTTTTTTTTGCTTGTGCATTCCAATTGTTCTTAAAATATTTGGCAATGTCAATTAGTAACTGAGCAGAGTTAGCTGATGAACACAATTTTCCAGTAGACTGAGCACCCTATTGTTGCCGAGCGAACAGCAGATTTCTGAGGTCATTATCATTCGCTGGTTGCTTGGCCCAGCTGCTTCCTGCTGCAAAAGCCAAACTTTATACTGGAGCTTGGGGATGGCATGCAGCAACAGGGGGCTGGGAGGGGGAGAGGAGAGCTGGCTGCAGAGGCGAAGACAATCATTATCAGCAGAGGAAACAGAAAGTAAAAGTTTCCAGGCAATTCCAGGAAAACTGCCCTATCAGGCTTCTCCCTCCCGTTCCTCTCCCAGCACCTTCCACCTCCAGGCAGGGAATTAAAAGGACCAAGGGACGCCCCCTGGGCATTGTGGCCACTAATCTCTTTGCTGAGCAGAACTTTGGAAAACAATAATCCCATTTAAAATTTGCTTAAAAATCGTTAACCCAATCTAAGGCATGTGAGTGATTTCCTCATTGATAGACTCCTTCATTTTTATTAAAAACAGAAGAAAGGAAAATTATTGTTTAAAAGATGAAATTAAAAACTTGAAATTAGTAAACTTGGGGATGACAAACAGGGAACGTTATTTCATTTTCCAGGGGGAACTTTTGAGCGGATACTAGTCTGAAATTCCTTGTAAATCAAATTTAGCATGGAAGGTTCCCCCTGCCCACTCTGACTTCCCCTTTTTCCTTCCCCCTCCCTCTCCCTCCCCCACCCTTTAATTTGGGAGCTGGTTCAGTGAGATGAAAAGCTGCACTTTTTTAAAGCTCAGCTGTTAAAACTGAGCGCCATATGCAGCCTTTCCGTCCCGATGTGGAAGTGTGTGCAGGCGGCCACCGTGTTTGTGGAGATTTACGGAGGCTCGGCTGTGTGTGCTGAAGCCCTGCCTGGGCAGATGCTGGCTGGCCCTGCCTCCCGGGAGCTGGCCCCGCCTGGGCTAATAGGCTGGCCAGATTCAGGCTGGCTCCTGGGGCGTGTCCAATGGGGCAGAGGTCAGGGGTCCAGGTGGGTTCCCTCTGGTCTCCCACCTTTCCGCTGGATCTGGGGGCGGTCCGCCCACCGGGCATGGCGCTGGAGCTGGGGAACAGTAGCCCTCAGATGCTGATTCACCTCCCCGTCCTCCTGTGTGGGGGTCGGATGCCTGACAGCAGCTCCTTTTTATAAACTTCCCATCACTCTGTGCCCTTTGATTGTCTTGTGCCTGGGAACACTCAGTGCCACTCTGGGGCCTTGGCTGTCTCTCTCACCCCTTTGCGCGGAGCTGTAAATCCCACTTCCACGGGGCTGCCCGATGGTGCTGTCACTTAGCATTTCAGAAAGAGAGAAATCGTTCTGGCTCTGAAAGTCCTCAGATTGAGAGTGTGATATAAAAGATGTGTGACACGAGATCCCAGAAGCGAAGCCTCTTTCCTCTACGTTCCTGGGGATTCCCAGATTACCAGGACACCGTCTTCTGTCTGAGCGATTGGTTCCTGCCGCAGGGTCACCGAGCCCTGCTTTTGTTTAGCCCCTCTCTGCCCACCTTCAGGTCCCTCCTGTGCTCCTACGGATGCTGTGCTCCTGCCCGGAGAGCTCAGGGAGCGCGAGGTGCCCACGGTGTGCTCCTTCTGTACTCATGTTAACACAAGGAACAAACATTCATTTAAATCTAAATTTAATGGTAATAAGAAAAACACGGATTAGCTAAGGACAGGTTACAATGAGGCAAAGAATTAAACAGTCAATTTTCAAAATGGAGCATGAAGCATTAGCTGCGTGATTGCCATTAACTGGAATGGGAGGTTCGGGCTCAGGTCCTGGCCACCACCTCGGGTGTGCTGGGGCTGGAATTAGCAGTTTGCTTTGCAAATGGCCACAGTGTGGCCTCTGCCTGTTGGTCAAAAGCAGGTGTCATGAGCTACCTTTCATCCACCCACTCTCTTGCTATGCCATCAGGTACCTGGGAACGTAGGCCCGATATGTCAGTACTGCCAGCGGCCGCTGCTGCAGAGCAGGGACAGCCTCTGTTTGCAGGGCAGCATGGGTTCACCAGACCCCTTCTCCATCAGGCTGCTTGTGCCTTCGAATCCCTTCATTGGCATGGAGCCCTGTGCCCCCTTATAAGAAGCACACTCCTGAGAGGGTAAAGCAGGGAAGTCTTCCTTGCTTAAGGAAGTTCTAGTAAGTGGCCCTGATGTCTCAGGGGTGGAAACAGGGACAGGCTTCAACAAGCCTCCTATTTGACTGGCCTACAAGATTCCCCTGGATTCTAGGGGGAGACCGCTGGGATACTTGGGGATGTTGAGATGGAGAGCAGAGGGAGACCTGGGACAGATCCGTGTTGGAAGCACTTTGCAGCGTTCTGAGCCTGTGAGGTTGGAAGAGGCGTGAGCCCTAACTCCCATAACTGTCGAGCTGTTTTGGAGCGTTGATGGTAGGGGTGGAGAAGCACCTGCAGAGATCAGGAGACTGGATTTGTGCAGACGTCCCAAATTCGTGGTGATTGGGCTGGAACCTTTGCCATCTGTGACCCTTGGGCCTGCTTGCTACCCTTCTGGGTTCCTCACTTCCCCCTCCTCTGTTGGCATGCGACAGCGCCTCCCCCGCCTGTGGGGGCCGGGCTGGCGTGTTGAGGAGGAACGAGGGGGTGCAGTGAGGCTCGCAAATGCTTGAGGAAAGGGGGCTCCCCAGCAGGGTGCGGGGCAGGTGGTGGGGGGCACTCTGTTCTCTCCAGGAAGCAAGCGTCACAGCAGCTGAGAGGAGCCTTGGGTCCCCCATGCCTTTTCCTGGCAGGACGGGGCGACGGCAACATTTACTTAAGCTGTGGAGTTTGGCAGTGCTGCCACCAGGCGCCATCTGGAAAGCCCTTCTCAGGAAGCCGTGGGCCCTCCCTAAAGAGCTCAGGGGAGCAGGTCTTGGGCAGAGTTTGGGGCCTTTTTTCTTGGGCAGAACCTGAGCGGCGAGGCACCTGAGCAGGGCTCGGGGGTCCCCTGGGAGCTGTGAAGCTAAAGCAGGTCCTCCTCGGTGTGCACGTGGCTTTTCTCTCTGCTGGGCTTCTCCACTTAATTCTGAGCCAGATCTGGTGTAGCTTTTCTTTGTCAGGAGAGCACTCAATTTCCTGGGGCTGTATTTCCATTTATTTATTTTGTATTGCATTTTACTTACTGTTTTCACCTAAGTCCTGGTATGCTGTGGGTGCAAAGGTGTGGAGCCAGCCAAGGCTGTCCTGGTTAGTTACCGAGACAACCCTGGAATAATGGGGCTTGTTAACATAATGTAAGAAATGAAAATTGTGCCTCTAATATGTGCTGGGAGGCAGGAGGGAGAACTGGGTGGCTTGGCTGGTGACAAACAGGGCCGAGCTAAGCATAGAGATCTGCCACCATCCTCTCCCTGATCCACATCTTCAAAAAAGGCTGCAGAACTCCAAAACGGTGCGTGCCTGAACACTCCCTAAGGCTACCTGATGGGTGGGCCAAGGCACTAAGGGAGCTGTGCTGTGTGCAGGGGTGGCGGTGGGTGGAATTCACGTGCCCGGGCCTGTTTTCTTTTCCCACCAAGGGAAAGTTGTCCAGGGCCTGGCTTCTTGGGGGACCCACCTCTTTGTTGCTGTGAGCCTTGGGGTTTTGTGTGACATGTGGCATGTGTCTGAGAGATGTGGGAGGCACAGCACAAGCTGACTCCTTGGCTGGTCCGGCCCTCCTCTTGGGGGTGCCCAGCCAGGTGCTGGCAGGAGGAAGTGGGTAGTGGGTGGGCTTGGCTTCCTCTGCCTCATCACTTGCTTTCAAAGGGTGGGATCATGTTTCAGCTTTTGCTGGGAGCAGGGCACACCTTGGGGAGACTGTGATGTTTTACTCTGGGCCTTGGGTGCAGAGGATCCGTTCCCTCCCCTGGGAGGTGCCTTGCTGGGCTGGGACTTAGGCGGACACCAGTTTCTTCCCTCTGGTTTGACCTCAGTTCCAAAGCCTTTTGATGTACGACGAAACAGGTCCCCTCCGTGGCGCTCTTGTCTCTTCATTGCCGTAATGTCCTGAAACTCTTAACTCAGTGGTTGTCATCGTGGTTTTTGGACACCCTCGGTTGTCTTCAATCATCTTGAGAGGTATTTTGGAAAATTTCCAACTTGCTTATGTTTAGTTCAATGTACAATGTGTGCAGTGGTTGTTTCCTTGAAGACCAAGACAGATACATGTTTCTCTTTATTGCTAAATATATTCTGTTAAATGTGTTGCTAAAATAGGTGTTATAGGGTTGTGTTTTTTTTTTAAGTAATTTGCCTTGAAAAATTGTAGTGATCCTTCAGCAAAGTTGCTGTGTGACATAAAATAGTCCCTGAGTGAGGGGAGCCTTGGCAGCTGGGGCCTGACCACCTCTGAAATGTCCTGTATGAGTGACCTTCAAACCCTTGCCACTTGGTCTCCTTCTAGAGGGACATTTACTGACTTCTTTGTTGCTATTTTTCTTGCGTAATGACATTATTGTTGTTTTTCTCCTACATTAATTCTTGTTCATCTTGGACATCGAGAAAATACAGATAAATACAAATAAAAATAATTTTTAAATATATGTGCCCTTACCACTCAGAGGTAACCACTGCAGACATTTTAGTCCATTCCTTCCCAGTCCTTTTTGTGCACTTGAAGATGTATTTCACAAAAAAGGACCATACTGCATGCACAGTCTTCTATATGATAGAGTTTTTACTTAAATATATGTCACATATATTTTTCCATTGAATATTCAACACAAGGATCAACAAACTTTTTCTGTAAAGGACCAGATAATAAATAATTTAGGTGTTGCAGGACATGTGGGCTCTTTTGTAACTACTTGATTCTGCCATAAATGAAAGGGCTTGATGGTTTCCAATAAAACTTTATTTACAAAAACAGGTGACAGAAGGATTTGTCGCATGGGCTATCCTTTGCACACTCCTGTTCTGTAGTAATAGCTGTCCTTTTATAAAAGCTTCATACGCATAGTATGTTCCTTGAGGAAATATTAGACATATGGAGAAGCAAAGGGGAAAATCTGCCTCTGGTGATCTACTGAGCATAGTAGAAAACCTGTTTCCATTTTTTCATTTCTGCACCTAAATCTTTCTGATCATCTGCACAATTATTTCCCTAAGTGCAACTCCTAGACATGGAATCTCAGGTCACAGCCTGGCAGCCCTGGAGCTGCAGATGTGTATTACCCAGGAGGGTGCTGTGTCTTGAGGCCATTTCTTCCAGTGCTGGAGATTTTACTGAGAAAGTTCCTCGTAAGGTTATATTGAAATCTGTCTCCCTCAAGGTAGTTCCCTGTCACCAGGCAACTCTGTGACTCATTTGTTCATTCATAAATTCATTCATTTGTTCATTCATTAATTCATCTTTTCATTCAAGGACAAAATGCTTATTAAGTAGGTTCTGAACACCGAGCAATGTGCTAGATGCTGGAGATTCAAGGATGATAGGGATGGATCGCAGTGCCCAGAGGCCCAGAGCCTGGGAGCCGGGACAAGGCCTTCACAAGAGGGGTAGATGCACGGGAGGGCCGCCCCGGGGCTGGAGGAGACACACTTGCCTTGGCGTCCACATTTGTTCCCAAGGGACCTGAAAGGGTGACGGGACCTCCTCTGTCACCTCAGTAGCTCCTGTGGCAGGTAACTCTTTCCCATTGTGGAATCTGGCCAATTCGGTGACTTCTGGGGGAAGCACCCCCAGCTCAGCCACTGCGGCTGGCTGTCCTCTCTCTCCCTGGCTGTGAACTGGAGTTGAAATCACTTTCTTGCTGCAGAAGAGGCCCTGGGGAGAGTCCAACTGGTGCTTTTGAGGACAGCCCCTCAAGCCAAGAAGGGGGCCAGATGGGAGCTTGTCGGGGCTCGCAGCTTTGTGGCATGTATGTCCTGGCAGCTGGTCACCCCACACCAGGGGCCAGCCCTGAGGGGGGCAGCAGGAAGAGGCAGGGTGGAGCTCCACACCAGGGAGTGCGGGGCAGGCTCCCGGCTCCAGCTCACCTGCCCTGACCACCCTGTCATTGTCGCCAGTGGTTCTTGGGCAGGGGGAGGGCACGAGTCAGGTGTCAGGTGGAGTGTGGACTCCTGTTCGGACCCTGCAGGTAGAGCCTGTGAGAGCTTGTCAGACTGGGAAAGAGGCTCTCTGCATTTTACCCAAACTAACCTGACTTCAGAACTGTCCATACCTGTCCCACAGAGGATCAGGTGAGTCATTGGGGGTCGGGGGAGTGGGGGAAGGGCTGTACCCACCTCATATGTCAAAATATCCAGCATCAGTAGAGGATGGTGGGCACTGCAGACAGTGCCAGTTTTCTTTTTGGATGGTGGGTCATGAACTAAATACAGACCCACTATGAGAATGAGTGGAAACAATTTCTTCTGGTACATATCAGACCTCAATTGCCCTTTATTTTCTGTGAATGAAAATGTCATAATCATAAGCCAGGCTGTTAACCCAGAGACAAGTGCATTTTCTAATGTTTACGAAACGGCTCTGGGCAGAGCACGTACTTCAGCCAGAGATTGACCTCCACACGCAGTCAGGCTTTACCCACCCTGCTGGGCTATTTGGGCAGCTCACTCCCCTCCCCAGGGCCTGGGGAGTGGAGGTGGGGAAGTCTAGAAGACTCTGAGACCCCTTTCATCTTGCTTTTCCCCTCCTCTCCTCTCCCTTCCCAAATGTTTCCACGGCCTGAGGGTAACTTTCAAGGGTCTCATCCACTGAGCAGAGAACTAGGGTTTGTAGATTCTAAGGATTTGGGAATTTCTTGTCGATCTGTGTTTGAGTCTCGAGCAGCCAGTGAGGTCGTGTTATCTCTGAGGGGCCCGGTGTGCCCGGTGGGGCTGGGAACGCCCTCTTTTAGCTCCTTTCCCACCGGGCACCTTCCCACCGGCTATCCCTGTCTGGGGCCTGCATGCCCTGGAGACAGGGTCCTGCCACTGGAGAGGCACTGCCAGGGCCCCTCACTCAGTGCTGCTCAGTGTTTGCTCTTCCCCTCCTGGGGGCTGACTTGGCAGGGCTGCAGGAAGTGGAGAGTGTCGCGGTCATGGTGGAAGGCTCCAGTGCTGGCCCTCAGGAGCTGTGAGACCCAGCAAGGGCTCCTTAGCCTCTCTGTGCTTCCGTGTCCTAGAGCCTGCAGTCTGCCGGAGGAGAGGCTGTCAACAGCCGTGTAAACTGTATTGAGTTCCAAAGCTAGGAAGTGGTGGAGCTGAGATTCTAGCCACATCTGTCTGACCTCTGGCCTTTTAGTTCCACTGTTGGGTCGTGCTGCGGATGGGGTGAATGCAGCCAAAAGCAGAAGCCCTGCTTGCCAGCCCCATCTCTCGCTCCACACTGGCCAAGATCAGCCCTGTTAGGACAGGCTCTGGGAAGCTCAGATAAGTACTCCTTCCCTCTCTTTGTGTCTCGGGGGAGGTTGTCCTAGCATCTTTTCCAGAAAAGAAGCAAGGAAGGGGGTGGCCCTGCGCTTGCTGAGCTCTGCTGAGGATCGACCCGGGACCGGGTCCGAGCTGCACACTTAGACTTAGAAGTGACTCCCCAAAGCTGCGGTTTCAGGGATCTCCTAACCTCTACTCAAGGTCACATGTGTAGCAAGTCACAAGTGTCTGGCGGCCGTGTCCCCAGGGTGACAGAGAGGATGGGGGCCCAGGAGCAGGGCCTGCTGCAGAGGACCCAGCTCTCTTCCTGTGCAGCTTGCCCGAGTCTCAGTTCCCCCGTCCCTCCCAGCTGCACCACGCTCTGCCGGTCCTGTTTCTGTCTCCGTGGTCTCCTGCACAGGCCAGTGTTGGAAGGTGTCCTGGGTGTGCGTGGTGGGCCAGAGAACAGGGCAGGAGGCAGAGGCACAGGACTGGCGCCAGCTCGCAGCTCTCCCCAGCCACCGAGTCTTTCCAGAGAGGAGCGGGGAAGCCCCCACGGGTAGATGAAGAGAAAGAGCAGAGGTTCCTGTGTTCCTCCTTCCCGGTCAGCACCGTCCTGCGAGGTGTAAATTAGGAGGCAGAGTTATCATCTGGGAAGCCTTCCAGAGGAGGGGCTGCCGGGTTCTCTGTTGTCACTCCTGGTGGCACTAAAAACTGAACCAAGCGGCCACTTCGCACTGGCCGCGCCGAGAAGAATGCTCTGGGCTGTCACTATGCCCTGGACCCACCTAGGGTGGTCCCAGGGAAGGACCCGGGATCAGCTGGGCGGCTGGGTCTGCTGTCCTGGGTGTAGGGGGTTTAGCAGGTTCAGATTGACCCTAGCTTCTGGGAATAGAGCATTCAACACGCAGTTGTGACTGTGTGTGTGTATGTCGGGAGGCTAGCGTGTGTCTGAATGTTTGTTGTCTGTGTTGGGATATGACTTGGTGTGCGAGTGGTCGTGCTGTCTTGGGCTGGTGTTGCTGTGTGAGTATGGGTAAGGCACTTTAATTTTTTGGATGCAGTTGCCGAGGGTGGATGTATTACCGTGTGGTGGTGTGTGTGTGGGGCCGTGGGTGTACTGGGATGGGAGTGGATATGCACGCACCGGGTACGTGTATTGATGTGTATGGGTGAGGGTGAGTTGGGATACGAAGCTCAGTACGTGTGTGTGGGCGTTGCCGTGTGGTTAGGGTGTTGGATCGGGGTTTGCAGATATGTTGGTGTGGCTATGTGGTTTGGGGGAGTGCATATTTGTGTGTTGACACACGCTAGTAGGGGTGTGTGTGTTGAGATGTATGTAACGGTGTGCGGGGTGTGTGTTGATATAGGTGTCAGGTGTGCGGTGTGTGGTCGTGTGTGTTGGTGCATTGATGCATGTGTGTGTTGGGATGTGTGTATCTGTGTGTGTCTGCCTGTGTCGGTATGGGTGTTGAGGTGTGTGTTGTGTGGCTAAGGATGTGTGTGGTGGGTGGCACGATGGCCTCCTGTTACGTAGGGAGACTGACCTCCTTGAAGCATCGTGACCTTTTAGCCTTCCCTGTGGGAAGAGAAGCTGGTCCTGAGCCCAGCCCTGCCCCTTAGAGCATTACTAATGGAGTCTCCCCTCCCTGTTGCTGCCTCGGCCTCGGGCAGAAGCTCTGGCTCCTGGGTTATGAGTTGGCACATGCAGCGGGGGCTGTCTTCCAGCATCTCACAGCCAAGCCCTCTGAGGCCTCATGCTCCTCCTGGAAGAAGTTGGGGCTTGAGGGTTGGGGTCCCCATCCAGGGAACCTCTGTTTTGAGTTCAGCCAGCACGTGTGTGGAGTGGGCCTGAGAGCTCTGAGAGAACAGGGGTTGCGCCGTCCTCAGGTGTGTTCCCATCGTGGTCCCTGGCGCTGGGCACGGGGTGCAGCAGGTGTTCGGGGGATGCTCGTTGACTTGTACGGAATAAAATGAAATGTGCTCTCCTGGGACAAAGGGCGCTTGCCCAGGAGCCAGCCAGGCCTCGGGCCGGCCCACCACTCCCCCTCGAGGTGCCAGAGAACCTGAAATCACAGTGCAGAGCCTGCACCACAGACCTGCAGTGAGTCCCTGTGAGCTGGCCGGCCGTCCCTCTGGCAGGAGCGGGAGGACGCAAGGGCATGAGGGAGCCTGGGGGTCAGAGATGGGCCCAGGGCGGGTGAGTGCCCCTCTGGGGGCAAGTCCTCTCGGGGGTGGGCTCAGTCTGCCATCAGCACCTGGGGACCCCTCTCGGGGACAGTGGCAACCTGGGCTCCAAGTCCAACCCCTCCTCCCTGGATGACCGTCCCCCACGAGCCTCAAAGCAGCTGTCCCTCCTTCCCCCAAGTCCTAGGAGCTCATGGGCACAGTAACAGCCTCACTGACGGTGAGGCTGCTGGGGGCCAGGGCAGTGGGGTAGAGCTGTTGCCGTGGGCACTGCATCCTCCCTCTGCAGACTGTTTAAAGGCTTCAGCTGTGTTACCAGCAGCTTGAAAAGTGATCTTGCAGCCACTTTGGGGTTTAGTTAGCCATGTTCTGTGGCCATCGTGGATGCTCTAGGGTGCAGGCCTGGGAGTTGGAGGTGAGCCTTACTGAGCCCACCACAGGTGGGGGTCTTCAGAAGGGTGCCCCAGACAAGCAGCAGGCGTTGAGGGGTGTCAGTCTGGTCAAAGGCTGGGGACCAGAAGGACACTGGGCCCTTGAGGAGCTTAGGATCCATTTGGCAGGGGACTCCTCCGTTTCCTGAAACTTAAAATAATCTACCAGCTGTTTTATAAAGTCAGAAAGAAAAAGATGTCAGAGAACAGCATGTATGGGTCAGGGCAGCTATGGATTTGGTGAAACTTTTCCTGGAAATCACATGGAGCAGAGACCATGTGTCAGCTCTGCCCGGCTTCTGCTGGAAATCTGTGAAGCCAGTGCTTTGGGGTCAAATGACCTTTTTTGGTTAGTGGCAGAGGAAATGCTTCCACCTCTGAGGTATGAGCCCTGTGAAGAATGATGCAAAGGTCCTGGAGCCTCTGGTGGAGGAGCGGGCGCCCACAAGGTAGAGGGCAGATGCCTCGGGGTGGGCTCCTTCCCAGGGAGAGCAGGGCCCGTGGAGGCTCGACAGCCACCATCGATGGCTGTGCTCTTCAGGGCATTGGAGGGAACATACCTGAACCCCTGAAGGGCAAGCACTGTGGGGATGGAGCTGCCTGGGAAAGGAGGGACTGTCAGGGCGGCGGGGTGAGCAGGGACAGAGGCCCAGGGGTGGAGCGGCCCTTTGAATAATCAGCCTGCATCCCTTCCCTGCTCAGAACACTGCGGTGACATTCCATTGTGTGGGGAATAAAATCTGTGGTATCAAGGCCTGGAATTGCACCCCCGTCTCCCTCCTCTCTGACCAGCCCCTTGGTGGCTTCTGTGTTGTCTGTCGTCTCTGGGGTGATCAGCTCTGGACACAGACTCTCACAGGCTGGTTCCATTCCATCATGCAGACCTCTCCCGTCCGGCGGCCTTTCCATGAGCCCCCACTATGAACTATCACTTCCCAGCCCCTCGCTGGAAGCATTATCCTATATTGTCATCGTCAAGGCCTTTGGGAAGCATCGTGTTCTCTGTGTGCTGATCTACCCGTGACTCGTGTGCACAGCACTGCCCACAATAGGGCCCACCACACGGTGGAGGCTCAGTAAACATTTTTTAAAAGACACGGCGGTAAAAGGCACATAACACAAAATGTACCATCTTAACCATTTTTAAGTGTGTGGCTCAGTGGCATTAAGTGCATTCACATTGTGTGTAACCGTCACCACCATCCATCCACAGAACTCTTTTCATTTGGCAGAACTGAAGCTCTGTACCTGTTCATTGATGACCCCCATTCCCTGCCCCCAGCCTGGCAGCAGCCTTTCTACTCTCTGTCTCTATGAATACGACACTCTGGGTACCTCCTGTAAGTGGAATCATACGGTGTGTGTCCTCCTGTGACTGGCTTAGTCCCTTAGCATGGTGTCCTCCAGGTTCATCTGTGCTGTAGCAGGTGCAGGATTTCCTCCCTTTCTAAGGCTGATAATATTCCATTGTATGGACGACCACATTTTGTTTATCCACTCATCTGTCACTGGACACTGCCTTCATTTCAAGAAATACTTTCGCATAAGTGAGTGAAGGCAGGGTGTGGTCTGGCCTCCACTGTCCCCTGCCTGAGGGAAGGGGTTGTGACTTTGGATTCGTTGAGTTAATTCACAGTATCCCAAGCTACTGGCTCCCCAGAAGCCAGGGGCCGCTTTCCTCAGCAGAACACGTGTTGGGGTCTGAGCATTTTGGAATTCGGCATGGGTCAGACCTTGGCCCCCTGGGAGGGCTGCCGTGTGCCCTGAGGGGCCACACATCCTTCCACAGGGACGAGCCCAGTGTCTGCCGTCGGGCAGGGCGGGTGGAGGGGGAGCTGTGGTCCCTGGAGCTGATGCTGGAAGAGGAGTGGACGCACATGGCAGCAGCTCTGTGGCAAAGGCTTAACGGCCCCCAACCAGGAATGCTGCATGGTTTTGCTGGAAGCCGAAATTCTAGAAGACAGCCAGTGTTGTCCAGTACATTTTTTTAAATTTAATTTAATTTAATTTTTTTATACAGCAGGTTCTTATTAGCTATCTATTTTATACATATTAGTGTACATATGTCAATCCCAATCTCCCAATTCATCCCACCACCACTAACCCCCTCCCCCACAGCTTTCCCCACTTGGTGTCCATATGTTTGTTCCAGTACTTTTTATTGGAAGTTCAGCATTCTCCTCGAGGCTTGTCCCCTGCCTCTTTGGAGTAGAATCCCTATCTTACCCCCTTAACACAGCCTGGGTTGATGCTGACTTCAGGGCAAAGATGAGGACTTGGGGATCCAGATTAGGGGTGGGGAAGTGCAGTGACTAACTTCCGGTCTGAGGGAAGCGGCTGGACCTGCGCTGGGGAAGGACCTCAGCTCAGCGAGCCGGCTGCAGGGAAACTCAGCCAGCTGCTGCTGCGGACCCCATGTACCGTGTGCCACCTGGCCCGTGCAGGGTGCTGCAGGACACTCATCCCCTTCCCCGCTCAGCGAGTCCTAAGCTGGGGTGAGGTGACCACACTGAGCCAGAAGCACAGACGGCAGGACACGGCTTGTCTCAGAGTCGGCTTGTGTGGTGTGGACCCGATAGGGTCTGTGAGGGCTGCCAGCTTCTTGGCCTTCTCGCTGGAGGGAGTTGCAGTGGGAAGAGAACAGCCAGACGTGGGATGGAGAAGATGGTCTTGGAAGGGAAGCTGGGGTGCTGGAGAGAGGAAGGGCGCTGTGGACAGGCAAGGAATAGAGCAGGGCCCTGGGGGTCCTGGCACCAGAGCTGACCTGCACCCTGGCAGGACAGATGCCTAATGCTGAGATCTACAGGGGAGGAGGCGAGGACGCCTTGGCTTGGGGTGAAGGTTCAAGGGGATTCAGGCAGAATTTCACTCATTCAGCTCTCAGCTGAGGACGTTGAGAGGCCAGGTGAGTGTCCTTACACCTGCTCCATAAAGGTGAGGTCTCTCCAGGCTTCCTGGGGTTTTGTCCCTCCGCTGGTGCCTGGGAGGCCCAGATACCCGTGACTCAGGGCTGTGGGTGCGCTGCTGTGGACCCACTTCTGCAGAGGGTGTTACCTTCTGCCTCAGTCTGCTCAGGCTGCCGTCACAGCTTTCCATAGACTGGTGCATACACAGCAGAGATTTCTCTCTCACAGTTCTGGAGGCTGGAAGTCCAAGGTCAGGTGCCGACAGATTCAGTGTTGGGTGTGGACCCACTTCCCACGGTGGAAGGTGAGGAGCTCTCTGGAGTCTCTTTAATAGGGGACCTAATCCCATTCATGAGGCTCCATCCCCACGACCTAAGCAGCTCCCAAGACTATCACATTAGGGGTTAGGATGTCAATATATAAATTGGGGAGGGGACAAAAAATCCAGTCCGTCGTACTTCCTTACGGATCCCCCTGCCCCCAAAGCAGTGTTATCAGTCAAGCCAGTTCTCTAAACAGAAACATAATAGAAAAGAAAATGACAGGAAACTCCAGCGTGCTGTGAGCCTGCCCAGTGGTTCACAGGTAAAATGTCCTCACGGGAACATGACAAGCCGATCCACCTAGACCCTCCTCCGCTTGCTGGGTAACCACAGCCCTTGGTGGATGGAGGCAGGTCTCAAAGGGGAATGAAAAGCAGCCAGGGACAGGTGTACCCATCCCACACCTGGCACCCTGCTCCTCCAGGGATGCCCAGCCCAGCCCACAGTTCCCACAGCCGTCACGTGGGGGTAGGAGAGGGCGCCTCGGGGCTGAACAAGGATGCCAGAGACAGACAGTGGCTGCTTTGGCATCTCAGTGCAGGTTACAAATGGGATTGAGCAGGTTCTGCGTTTCTCAGAACTGCCTCACATCCTCCCCACGTGTTCTTGACTGCTAGACACCCAGTATTTAGCTGATGGGAAAGCAGCCAGAGAATTCAACAGCACCCAGTGGTCCCCAGGGGCAGAAATATAATTTTTAAAAAGTATTATACTAGTTAAGGTCATTTGTAAAGTGTGTGGCCGTTTCGAGCTGGCCCCATGGCCTTGTCCTGAGTGAGCAGTGGATGAGGGGGTCCGAGGGGGAGAGGTGCTGTCTGCTGCCTGTCCTCCAGCCTCCCTCCTCCTGGCCCACTGGAAGTACTTCAACTGCACTCTTTTTTTTGGGGGGGGGGTGGTGAGTAGTAAACTTTTTATTTTAGAATAGTGTTAAATTTATAGAAGAATTGCAAGGATAACCCGGAGGGTAGGGTTCCCCGTACTCCACACTGGCTTCCCCCATTTTCAACGTTATTAGGGTCCATTTTGCCCCAAGGAGTGAACCAATATCGATCCATTATCATTAGCTGAAGTCCATACTTTATTCAGGTTTCCTTAGTTTTTACCTAATGTTTTTATTTTGTGCCCGGATCCCACCCAAGATTCCACGTTACATTTAGGTTTTTTAATAAACTTTGTTTTTTGGAGCAGTTTTAGGTTCATAGCAAACTTGAGTGGAAAATACAGTGTTCCCACATACTTCCTGTCCCCCACAACTTCCCCTGCTGTAGACACTAGTTTTCATGTCCCCTTAGGCTCCTTTTTTTGGCTGTGATAGTTTCTAAAGTTTTCCTTGTTTTTTGTGACTGTGACGGTTTTGAGGAGTACTGATCAGGTATTTTACAGACTGTCCTTCAATTTGGGTTTGTCTGATGTTTCCCTCAGGGTGAGACTGGAGTTTGGGGCTCTTAGAAGACCCCAGTGGTAAAGTGACCTTCTCATCACATTATATCAAGGGCGCATGCTGTCAACCTGACTTATCACTGTTGATGTTGACTTTGGTCACCTGGCTGAGGTCTTGTCTGGCAGATTTGGCCACTGTAAAGCCACGCCCCTTTTAAAGTAGGCAGGACCAGCTACATAATCTGCAGGGCTCAGTGCAAAATGAAAAGGCGGAGCCCATGGTTTAGAATTACTAAGAATTTCGGGGCCTCCCTGGTGGCGCAGTGGTTGAGAGTCCGCCTGCCGATGCAGGGGATACGGGTTCGTGCCCCGGTCTGGGAGGATCCCATATGCCGCGGAGCGGCTGGGCCCGTGAGCCATGGCTGCTGAGCCTGCGCGTCCGGAGCCTGTGCTCCGCAACAGGAGAGGCCACGACAGTGAGAGGCCCGCGTACCACAAAAAAAAAAAAAAAAAAAAAAAAAAAAGAACTACTAAGAATTTCAAGATTATGATTGCAGAACATTAAATCAAGTCAAGGTCCTTCTAGGTGCAAAGCCATGTGTGACTGCACTGGTCCCATGAAGCCAGCCCTGTTTGTTGGACTGTGGGCACACGGAGAGGAGCCTTGCACTGGTGGTCACTTATCCCCGAGCAGTTGAAGGGGGCGGATGGCTGGGGAGGGTCAGAAGCACCCTGGGTGGTGTGGGTATCACCAGGTGGACAGAGCATGTCAGCACATTACAGGTGTCTGCAGGGTTTCTACTGAGCCACCTGCGGGGGATCCTGAAAAAGTCCACCTGAGTCCCCTGCAAGCTCTGTCTGGACAGAGAGAGGGTGGTCAGGGGTATGCATGAGACAGCAGTTAGTAGCAAACAGAGCAGCTCCATAATATTTTTTAAATGTGCTGCTTTTATTTTATTTTTGTTTCAATTTTCTCCTTTTTCTCAGTGCCCAGAGTGGCACTTTCTCCCTAGAAGACCGTAGAATATTTTATTTACAGAATGCAAAATGATCCTGTCTCTGATGGGCAAACTGGGGATCCCCGTTGGAGGGGTGCACCTGGTGATGGCTGCACCTCTCCTGGCTGCCCTCTCGTTCGGAGAGGTGAGCATTTCGCGTCTCAGGTGCGTACCTGTGCAAGCGCAGACCCCTTGCTGCAGCGTCAGTGCAGTGATGAGTGTACAGCTGCCACCCGGCTTCTCCTTGCTGTTACTCACCCAGCTGTTTAGAGAAGGAGAGAGTATTTCTAACCGGCCATATGGCATAGAGTTTTATTGGCCGTGGTAAGTTAAAAAGTACATTATTGGTCAGCATCTTGCATGCAAATTTTGACATTGCATTCCAGGAGTACCTGCAGAAGAGAGTGGTGGCGAGTCGGATCTGTGTAATTACATTGCTGTGCAGGC
Source organism: Hyperoodon ampullatus (assembly GCF_949752795.1). Classification (NCBI taxonomy): domain Eukaryota; kingdom Metazoa; phylum Chordata; class Mammalia; order Artiodactyla; family Ziphiidae; genus Hyperoodon; species Hyperoodon ampullatus. Next base: position 42,798,660 of record NC_136931.1, read on the forward strand.
TTGTAACGTTGCCATCTCTAACTACACCCGGTATCTCATCACGACGGCTGCCCGGGGATATTGCTGCACGACTCCTGTAGCCAGAGAAAGATTATGTAAACATGGTGTGTGATCTCGAAAGTGAGTAATGAAGTTGAGTACTTGTTGCAGAAATTAATAAATGGCTGGTTTACACGTGATGGAGGAGTCTCCGTGTGAGAACTGAATCGCGGCATAGTGATGGATAAAGGCACCTCCAGGTACCGGTGACTTGAAGAAATTCATCCTTTTTTCTATCAGTATGATCAAATGGACCATTCTAGTCTATGCCCTTAACCTTCTACTAGACCTGCATGAAATCATCACAAATAGATCTTTCTGCTCCTCTTTGCCTGTCAGACTTTTCACCCTTGCCTCGGAGGAGAGTGTGGCAGTGATGTGGGGCTGTTTGCGGTTTCTGGAATGGCCGTGTGGTCCCGGGGCCTCGCCTTTGTAGATGCTCTTCCTGTACTCATCTCTGTCAAGTGCCTACGATGTGTCCCGAGGTCATTGTCCAGCTAGGAAGTCTGTTTTGAGCCTTGGTTCAAATGCCACTTTCTCTGAGGAGCCTTTCTATCCACCCTTGTCTGCAGTGCTTCCCGCCCCAGAAAATTAACCCGTGACCACTGGTGCCCATACTTCCTTGATGATGCCTAGGTTTCTGTTACCGTCTGTCTCTGCTTAGGAAAGGGATCCATGGAGTCAGAAAGACCAGGGTCCAACTCTCAGTTCTATGAAGTACCAACTCACGTGACCGTGAGCACGGAACCTCCGAACCTCAAGTGTCCCATCTGTAAAATGGGAAACGCTCATTTCTAGTTTGTAAGGTTATTAGCATCAGGTATTAGATCATGTATCTGGCACATAGAAGACGCTCATTAAATATGTGTTAAAAGGTGGATGGAGGAAGTGGGACTTCTGCCTAGTCCATCCGTGTTTAGACTGGAGAGGAGGCATGTGGGAAAGAAGGCCCAGCTGGGAACACAGCGAAGTGGGTGAGCAGCAGGGTGTGTCGAGGACCACCACCCCATCTGGCTGGGAGAGTGGTGGGGGCCAGAAGGAAGTGACTCTGGAAAGGGAAATAGGGCCCCATGGTGGAGGGCCTTGGATGCCAGATGGTGACTTTACCCTGCGGGCACTGGGAGTCGTGGGCTGTGTGTGTGTGGAACAGCTAAGGAGGTTTGCCGTGTGGCTGTGCCGGGAGCCGTGTGTGGGGTTCCGTGTTGGTTCACGTGTCCTGCTTCCTCAGTCCTCCCCCCCTCTGGTAGCCACCCTTCCCCCTGCCCACATACCCCAGCAGACGTTTCTAGAGCTCCTGGGTCCCGGGCAGTGGCTTGGCCCGGTCCTGGGTGAACTTCTCTTTGCCCCTTCCTCCTCCTCCGTCAGTCAGTCCTTCAAAGCACCGATGTATTGCCAGGAGAGGATATTACACGAAGCCCCTGAAGTGGTGCATTAAAGCAGTTTGGATTTTCTTTTACTGCTAACATTGATTACTATTAATTAAGGTTGATATTTACAATCAGAGGGAGTACAGGAGCAGATCATTTTTTATTAATTGCTCTTCTAGGTTCATCATTAGTCATCATTATCAAAATATTCAGACAGTGGACAGTGCCTGAGTTTTTCAAACCAAGTGAATGATTAAATTATACTACATCATATAGAGTCTGTGTCCCCTGTCACCTCTCCCTTTCAGGGTTCTCCCTATTGTCCCCCAAATGGTCTCAGCCTCTGCAATTTCTCCTCTCCTCTACCCCTGCTCTGCCCATCACACCTTCCTTTCCTTTCCTCCCTCCCTCCCTCTCTTCCTTTCTTTTCCTCACCATAAATGATACCATCCTGAGATCCTGCAGCTTGCCTTTTTCTTTCAATGATATGGCTTAAAGGTCTCCTTGTGTTATGACTGAGCTCTGGCTTCCTCCTTTTCGTGTCACTGTAGCATGACTGTGGAATGGATATGCCACGGTCTTGTTTACTTTTATTGCCATTCCCCAACTGGTGGACATTTAGGTTATTCCCATTTCCTTTCCTTTCCTTCCACTTGTTGTCTCGGTCAGTGACACAGTGGGAATCCCGTGTGCGTCCCACAGCTGCCAGGGTAGCTCTGGAGAGGTGGGCTTGCTGCAGCCCACCAGGCTACCCAGCCCATTCTCAGTTTATCCCCTAACCTTGGCCAATCCAAACCCCACATGGATCCCAGCCCCAGCACTCTGCTGTGCTTTTGATGGGGTCCCTCTCCTGGAATGCTTTCTTTCCCCATCTTTCCACGTGTAAATCCTGCCCACATCCTAAGATGCTGGTGCTGTGCCCACTCTTCCAGAGGCTTAAAACTCTCTGCTTCCTCATCTGAAATTTTCCTGGGAACATATCACTTTATAGTGAAGCTCGTTTGGTGGCCTTATTCTGAATTTTGAGCCCTCTGAGGAGAGGGACAGAATCTTCCTGGGTCATTATAGGTGCTTACTGAGCTTGTGGTCTTTTCTGTGTGTTAGAGAAGAGTGTGGCTCCTGGACATCTCAGGCTCATCCTCCCAGGGGTCTGCAGAGATGGGCTCGGGGCATCCCCTGCTCCCTTCCTGCTGAGGCGACTGGTCTTCCTCCTCTCCTGTTCCAAGTGAGACCCTGAATGGGTTCTTGTAATGAGAAGAGAGGAATTTAGGAATTCCTGTTCCTCCATCTAGGAGTTTTTTTTTTTAATAGGTAAACAATTGTAGGTAATTTAATTTGTCTGTAATGGTACACACGGATTTACTAAGTGGGAAAATGTCACTAAGTTGTGGACACATACTGCATACAATTCAAAGAGAATTGGCCTCTGATGGGTAGCAATAAATGTCAAACTGTTCAACATTGATTGTTCTTGAAGGAATATTGCCTAACACAGAATCAAGTACCTTTTCGAGATTTTTCAGTTGGTCTGACTTTAAACCTAAAAAGACGTAGGAGTACTGAATCCCACTATGGCTCCCTACCCCTTGTGGTTGGATATAGGAGACCAAGTGGGAATGGGGAATGGACCACTTGGGCCTCTATTCTCTTAATGGCTCCTTCAACCCCTAGAGGGGAGGGAAGAATGTCTAAAGGCCTCTGGTGGTTTCCAACCATCCTGCCCACTTCTTCGTCGGCCGTGCCTGCCTCTGGGGCCTCAGGTCCTGCGGCTCTGCTCTCACTCACTGTACTCCAGCTATGCTGGTCTGCTTATTGCTCTTCAGAACACTCCAGGGTGGGCCGACCCCAGGGCCTTGGCACTTCCGTTCTCTCTGCATACAATTCCATCCTTCTCTGCTTTTCCACAACCACCCATCCAAGGTCAAAGTTCACCTCCACTGTGCCCCACACTTCATTGGTTCCTAACCATTCCGTCACTCCTATATGTGGAACTAGTTGGAATTGGGAATTGTCTTATTTATGTTTTACTAGCATGTTATCTGTCTCCCCACTAGAATGTGAGCTTCATGAAGGCAGGGATGGTGTCTGTCTTGTCTGCTTGGGTAGTCCAGTGCCTAGAGCAGTTCATGAGACAAGAGGAGGGACATTTTTCCCTCCTCTCTGTGGGTTGAAGGAGCCATTAAGAGAATAGTAGAAGAATAGTATCCTTCATGAAGTTTGTGATACTATAATAAGTATTGATAGAACAAGTGTGTTGAGTGACTCTCTGCAAAGTGATAGAACGTACATGCATTTTATAAAACAGCAACGACCCAGGCATGAAAAAAAGATCCTTTGGCTTCTTTTCAAATGAAACTCCCTTTAGGAGGACTTTTCTCTTTTATGACTTGAAGAAAGTGGGGTTTTCCAGCAGTGGTTGGTGCCTGCTACTTTCTAGACAACCTGGTAATTTGTTTGGAAAGCTGGGGCAGAGGCTCTTATTGCCCATGGCCAGGTCTCTCCCCGTCGGAAACTGAGCTCTCCTTACTGTGCTTTGCTGAGGATGCAGGGCTGGGCACAATAACTGCAAACTTTCAAGTTTAGCTGATGAATGAAAGGACTTAAGTGAAGTGGAGATTCATGGTAGTTATCAACGTCTAGAATTTTTAAAAAATGTTCTTTCCCTTTGTTTCAGGGATCCTCTGTTGTTATAAGAGACTGAGGTCAGGGGATAGAGTTCTCCTACTCTGTAGAAATAAAAACCTGTGTACTTCCTCTAGCACTGAATAAAAACAGCCATTCTTTATTTTAATTTTTTAAAAAAAGCACTGTGCAACTTCTCGGTGCTGACTTCTTCGCACCTACTTTGCAGACCTCGGCACCCTCGGAAGGGCTGAAGATGGAGGTCAGTGCATGCGGGTCAGGGTGCTGACTGGTCGTGTCCCAAAGAACTGGTTTGTGGATCGTACTTTGGTGATTTTTTTTTCCCCAGGAGAAAGTTTCATGTTTGATCCTGGGAATCAGAAATTAAGAAATATATGCTATGAAGTCATTTTGGCTGATTTAGTCTAAACTTCTTATGTGCTCCCGGGCAGGGGGTTCCAGGTTGGGAGGGTCTTGTGGTCTAACTCTGCCCACTCTCATTTGAGCAGCCAAGGTTCCCCACCTGCTTGCACACCCCTGGGTGGGTTCCTCCCTGCCTCTGCTGGGACCCATGCTGGGGAGCTCCAACTTAGAAGTGCTTCAGATGCGGGGGTCCTGGTGCAGCCCCCGCTGTGCACACAGCAGCAGCTGGACTGGACTCTCTGTCTCCCCATGTGTACCTTGGAGAGGATCACGCCCACCTCTCATGACTATTGTGCCAATGAAACGGTCCTCATCCTCCTTCTATAAAGCAGATAGTATAGCACAGGGCAGACACTCAGTAAAAGCTCTCTTTCTCACTCTCTTTTTTATTGCCCTGAAATCTGCTCCTTAAATGTGGTCCTGGGCTTCCCTGGAGCCCTAGAGGTCAGATCTGGCTCTCCCAGGGCCAGAGGACAAATATCCTTTCGCCTTGAGCCCTGCCTTACTGTCTTATTCCTCGCCCTTCTGATCCTGTGTGGTTAGTGCATGTGACTTGTTGGTGTGGCCTGCTTGGAGAGGCCCCTCCTCTTTTTGTTCCCCTGCTTCTGAGGCTGTATTTGCCTGTCTTGGGTGCTGATTCTCTGCTTCCCCTGAGTGGCTTTTCATTGGCTGATCCCTGAAGTCCTTCTTAGGGGCCAGGATGAAACCCTGTCCTCTCCACAGTCCTATAGTGCTGCTCTGGGGTTTTGGATCCTGTTATGAGTTAGGATAGCACTGGCTGCTGTTAGAGATATATCCTCAAGTTACAGTGTCAAGACACAACGATTTGTTTTTTTCTAACAGAAAATCCAACCGGTGTTGGACACGAGGAGCTTTCATTTAGGGACTGATGGACTCTCAGTATTTCCAGTATGTGGTTTCCAGGGTCATGAAGGGTATTGAAATCAGCTGTCAGGAAGCGGGGAGTGAGGATGACAGGCAGGGGGTTATGGGTAGACCTGGAGGTGGTATACTTCACTTTGTGCAAATCCCATTGGCTACAACTTGGTCACATGACCCCAGCTGGATGCAGACGAGCCTGGGACATGTCCCTGGCTGGGGATTCACTTCTGGCAACCACTCCATGTGTGGAGGGAGACACGGATGGTTAGTTGACAGCTGTCTCTACTACAGATCGGATGTGGAAAAGACCAGCAACTGTTTAATGGCATCACTCAGTTTAGCCCCTTGGCTAAGTGGTCAGGGTGCTTTCAGAGAGTCCTTCATTCAGGGTGCCTCCTGCCCAGCACCCTGCTTGCCCAGCGCTGGCCACCTGCACCTGTGCTACTCACACCTTCTGGGTTTCTGTCCAAGTCACTGGACAGTCCACAGTGCAGGGCTGGGGACATGTGCCCTCGCACATTGCCTGGGGCCTTTCATGGTGACTTCAGTACATGATTCTACACCCTTCAGCATGGCTGGTTATCCAGCCACTTATCCACATTCTTGTCTTGCTCAGTCTCACATTTCTCCCTTTTATCCCCACGGAAATCAAAATGCCCTGCTGAAATGCATACGCCCTGCGTCTCATGCGGCTCTCTGTCCTGCTAGCCTGTAGGCTGGGCTGACACAGCCAGTCTCGGGGCACCCACACTGGGCTCCTGGGATTGCTGTTCCCTCTTCTCAGTTTTCCCCAACTCCTTTTAAAAAGTAACATCTAGGCTAAAATCATGCTTGGGATCAATTGTGCATGACCTGAAGGGTTTAGCTTCCCGTTCTCCACAGTTCCTCAAATATCACCGCCAAAGCGTTCAGCGCTCTCTTTACAAGCTCTTTCAGTACCAAAATGTGGAATTCACAGGGCCCGGGGATGGGAATTCTGGCCGAGCACACACGGTCTCTCTGAAGGTCTTTTTTTTATCTGTCTCGGGCTCCCTTTGGTCAGATGGCCCCCCTTCCATCCTCGGGATCATCTTGTTGCTGAGCAGACAGACAAACAATCCCGTCTTCTCTGTCGATTGCTTGACTTGGTGTCTTTGCCCCTCGCAGCAGACCTACGGTTCCTTCCTCCATCTGTTTCTTGCTCTGAATTGAGCTTTTTAAAAGGGATTTTTTTGGCTGTCCTTAATAATGTTTTGACTCCCTTAGCCTTTGCCAAAGAGAAGGTCAGTGCAAATCCCGGCCACTTAGGTCTAAGATTCCCTGGTAACGTGGTCCTTCCTCTTCTCATATTTTATCCAAGTCATCAATTAATTACTTGATTCCCTCAACAAATATATATGTATATATGTAAATATGTATTATGTGTACAGTTACATGTATGTGCATGTGTGTGAATGTACAAGTGTGTGTATGCATATGTGTGCATGCACATATATATGTGTGTATAAGTTGGACAGCCACTGTGTTCTTTTCAAATCTCCTGTCTTTGGCGATCACACTGGCTTCTCTGGATGCTGCCCTTTTCTCCCTCACTAGGACCTTTCTGGTTACACAGACAGCAGGGCATGTTTACTTATCTTTTGCTGAGCTGTCTGCTTGCCTAGACTCTCATGCCCTGGAATTCTACCTCTGTTTACTCCAAGTGTTTCGAACCCTGGCATCCTAAAATTTAGAATTCATGTTGGTTAAGGATGAATTACAAACATTTATTGAGTTTTTAACAAATGTCAGGCAGTATGCTAACTTGTTAAATGGATTTAAGCTTCTTTAAGCAACTTTATGATATAGGGACTGATTTTATTCTCTAGGGAGTAGTGGGGATCTGAGGTTCAGGTTAAGTAACTCCTCCAGTGTAGTGCAGGAAGGGCTGGAGCCTGGATTCGAATCCATGTATGTCTTACTCCAGCTCTGTGCTTCTCTAACCACTGCCCCATCTCTGTGACCCTGTCCTGCTCAGCCTACCCCACCCGGTGAATTGGGAATTTTAACATGACATCATTGTAGTTGCCCAAGATTCTTGTCTTTTCTGCTTTAACTAGCTCCTCCTCATTAGTTAGAACTAAATTTAGAGTAAAAAAATAAAAAATAAAACCCCCTAATTATATTCTCCACAGTCTGGAAAATGAAGTTATCCTCAAGATAGGCCAAGATCTTGTCCATGAATAAAGACGACAGTGATAATAATAAGGTCTGATGCCCGACTATTAGGTTTTAGCTGGTATTAGCCAGCTATTAGGTCTAATGGATGGTGGTCAGACAGTGAAAGGTCCTATCAATCCCTTCTCCAGCCTTCTGACTGGTTGAACTGGGAGTTCAAAGTAAATCACCTATTTCTCCCATCTCTCTGGGTGGCCTGTAGCAAGGCTACCATTTCTGCATCCCCTCCTTTAGGCTCATCCATGCAGCCCCCTGCGTGCCTCCACCTGGGGCATATGGGAGCCCGTGAAGCAAAGGGTGAGACTTCTCCACCTTTTGGACTAGGTCTGTTCTCTGGGGCTGAGAAGACCTGGCCACCGGGGAAGCCCTGCGCCTCCCTCGTATCCTGTAGATTTCATCCCTGCCCTAACCTTGAGGCTCTGGTCAATGTGCTGTGTTTGTCCCATTTCCAGCCCTTTGAACTGGTGACCTTGTGGACCACCCTCTTCTTTGAGGGCATCCCTGTGCTCCTCCCATATCCACCCTCCTCTCTGAGTTGTCTCTGCCGTGCCTGGGGGTCCCAGGGTGCCAGGACGTGGGGCGAGGTGGGCTGGCCTCCAGGAGGACGGGGTCTGCTCACTTCTGTGAAATATGTCAAAGCACAGCCAGGACCTGCTCCAGGGCCTCCAGACAGGGCCACCCTCCCTCATTCTTCCCCCTGCCCCTCACACTCAGCAGGTCCCGAACACCCTGCCCCCAAACGGGCCCCTCCTCCTATGTCCCCAGCTTGGTGAACAGCACCCAACCCACCTGTCGGCTGCTGGAAGCCCAGGAGGTAGCCAGGTAGCTCCCCGGCAAACCCCCATGGGGCCTGTCTTTCCACCTCTTAATGAACTCTTGAATGCATCCCATAGTCTCCACAGCAAGGCTTTATTTCACATCCTCATGGTTTTTCCTCTTACTCATGGCCTCTGTCTGGTCTCTCTCTTTGGAACCTACTCTCTTGTCCAAACCAGTGTTTTCCAAACCGCCAGAAATCTGATTCCACCACGTATTCCCAGTCTAGAACAGCTCAGGGGTTTCCCATTGTACTCCAGGAAAAGGCCTTGGTCTGACGAGAGCCTTTGGGGTCCAGCCCTGGTCTGTCTCTGTAGCCACTTCCTTTCATCCCTACACTCTGGCTTCCGGCTGGCCTGACTCCTCTGATCTCCCAGGGAGTGAATATTCATTCATCTTTCGGGGTCTTTGCCTGCTCCGCTCCCTCCACCTGGAATAGCGCTTCCCCATATCTTTGCTTGGCTAACTCCTTGCTCGCTTTGAAGACTCCTTTGAAACCGTCTTCACTTGGGGTTGAGGGCGATGCCTGGGGTGATCTCTGAGGTACCCAGCCAGCCATCCGCCAGTGTACCCCCCATACCTCATCACAGTTATTCTTCTCTCTCCTCTCACATCTAATCACCCAGGAGACACTCCATTTACTTTGTTGAATGAATGAATGTTCCAGAAATCCAAATTCAGCTGTGTAGGGTGTTTCCTCTCTTTTTGGGTCTTTAATATATCACATAACTGTTGCTCCCCATTCTTTTTCTTTCCCTTGGCTAACAATGTACTCCTGCACTTTTCCCTAATTACGTGGTTTCCTCCAAGCCTCCAGATATATCTGTTTTTTGGTAATAGCTTTATTGAGATATAATTCACATACCATACAATTCACCCATGTAAAGTGCATATGTAATTCAATGATTTTCAGTATATTCAGAGTTGTGAACCTCCACTGAAATCAATTTTAGGACATTTTAATCACCCCAGAAAGAAGCCCTGTACCCTTTAGCTATCAACCTCAACTCCCCTTTCCTCCCAACCCTAGGAAACCACCAATCTACTTTCTGTCTCTATAGATTTGCTTATTTGGGACATCTTTTAGGTGTTCTTAAGGCTCACCTCTGGGCAGGACCCATGCATCCCTTGCTTGACTCTTGAGCAAGCAGTAGACTTTCTTTTTTATTCTTTCTTTCTTTCCCTTCCTTCCTCCCTCCCCCATTCCTTCCTTCCTTCCTTCTTTCCTTCCTTCCTTCCTTTCTTTCTTCTTTTTTGGGGGGGATTCTATTCTTGGTCTCCTTAGCAAAGACTATGAAACTCAGTGTAATGGCTCTTGATTTTTCCAGGGCTCAGGAAAGAGGGGATGATATCCCTTCTTTGTTATAGGATTAATTACTTTGTTTGTAAAGAGCTGTAAGGTGTGTAGAGTGCAGAATCAAACTATTGTTGGGTTTTAGTTGTTCCAAATTAATGTCACTTTCTCAGGGTTTTTTTCTTAATTTGGTGTACCTCATTAGCAAAATCAAATTTCAGAGGAAGATGTTATAAGCCTTCTTTTATCGTATTGCCAGCCTGGAGAAGGTGCAGCGAGAGGAGATGGGCTCAAAGAAGTCGAGGCCGTGGAGGACGCAGCTCAGAGCCCAGTAAAGGCATGCTCTCGTTATGGGGTGGCTGGCGACACACGGTTCCATCAGGAAAGTGAGAGGGGCTCTCAGTCTACTCCTGGGGTTTGCATTTTCTATAATCACTTATCTAGTTTTGGTCTACTTGGCCAAGTGCTCCACAAACATTTTCTTGGCTCAGATAAAGGGCAAGGCCTAAGAGGAAATAAAAGTACTAAATATAAGGAACACGGACCATCTGCTCTAGTATTTAAAAATTGCAAACTTAAATAATCAGTTACCATTTTTGGTCTATTGAATCATAACGAATATTAAAAACTAAATCTCCTGGCTGCTGAAAATACAGGGAACCAGGACTTCCAATAATGCTGGTGACTTTCTAAACAGTAGAAATCCCTGTAGAAGACAATTTGTCAATACCTATCAGGAGTAATAACACATTAAACCCATTGACCCAGCAATTCTGCTTCTGAGAATCTATTTTAAGGAATTTATCCAAAGTATGAAAAAGCTATATGCATGAAAATGTTCATTATAGCATCATTTAAGATGTCAAAAATTAAAACGGGAATTGAGCTAAATGTATGGCATTGGGGTGTTCCGTGGAACCAGATCTCCCTCATGGACAGTTGTGTAGTCAATTAAAATGATGGTTTTCAGGACTGTGCACAAGGACAAAAGAAGAGAGCCGAACTGAGTGTGGACCATGAGTGTGACCAGGTGAAAAGACATGCACAGGACAGCCCTGGGAGAGAGATGTGGAAATGATTACTGGGAGGGGCTTTTAGGCACAAAATTGTGGGGCCTTCTTTTTTCTTTTTTCTTTCTTTTTTTTTTTTTTGCGGTACGTGGGCCTCTCACTGTTGTGGCCTCTCCCGTTGTGGAGCACAGGCTCCGGACGCGCAGGCTCAGCAGCCATGGCTTACGGGCCCAGCCGCTCCGCGCATGTGGGATCTTCCCGGACCGGGGCACAAACCCATGTCCCCTGCGTCGGCAGGCGGACTCTCAACCACTGCGCCACCAGGGAAGCCCTGTGGGGCCTTCTTGGTTTCTCTCTCTCTCACACATATATTTTATAATGCATAACATTCCTCTCGTAATAGTTAAAAACATTTAGAAAAACCAACCCTCTGGCACATCTTATGAAGGTCCAACTTACTATTTTGTTCTTAGAGAACCTTATATGAGGCCCAAAGACATGGTAGTAAACCAGCAGAATGATCATATTCCCTGGCATTCTGTTGAAAATGACAATTTTTTCCCATTCCCTGAAACAAATCTTGACTAACTTTGATAGTTCAGCAATTAGAACTTTGGCATACAATCTTTCTTCTTCAACTCCTATAATTAGTGGTCTCCAATTATATGAATCAATTTCAATTTCTATAAATCAGATGATTTAGAGAGAAGGCTGTTCAATTTCCTTTTCAACTGTATGGTTTCAGCAGCAATAAAACTCTCAGCTTAGAATATCAGGATGCAACTCGCTCCAGAAATATTACCCAGTGAACTGAGGGTGTCTGCTGGGAGCACGGCATCTCACAGGTAGCCGTTTCTGGTCACATCACTTATCTGTCTGCTACTGAGTCCTGTTCGGTTCTTCTTCATGGGATCTGACATCTGATTACGGATTCCTTTCCAGTCTGGGTGAATATCACTCGACCTACCTGGTCTTCTAATAGACAGACCTGGCTTGGTCCCAGATAGGTCTGTAGAATGCTAGCTAGTGTGCACATTGAGTGCCTCCTTTACTTTTAATCTTGGTCTTGACAACGTCAGCGACCTTCAGAGTTTTGCGGAGACCTGCTCTCCACAGAGTGATCTGGAAGGTGGCTGGACTCCTCTAAGCCCAGCTTCAGAAAGTGCCCATTACATCCAGCTACTTTGTGGGGCTCTTCTTGAATTAATTCCTGATCACTGGAATTTGGAAATGTTTTCTTTTTCTCCCTTAGTCCTTTCATTATGAGATGTGATCTCTCTCATTCCACACAGGGCAAGTCTTCTTATTAATTTTAAAGATTCAAAAAAGGAAAATCATTTAGCTATTTTTTTTTCAATCCAAGAGTCTCAGCAGACTCTTCCCAGTGTGGAATCACATAGAGACTTCCACGTGGAGTTCATTCTCCCCATCTGAAAGGAAGAAAGCAGGGGCAGAGGGCGGAGTGGGATGTGCACACAGAATCAGTGCCGACGACGTGAGCTCTGGGCTGCAGATGTACAGCCTCCCCTGCTGCCTTCTCCCCTTGGAGGAGATAAGTGGCCAGGGCTTGTGTTTGCTGCTAATGTGGTTTTTAGCAAGATGTCTCCTTTTTGGTGGAGATTGGCCTCTGGCTTTTTATAGTACCCTTAAATTCAGCTTACGTTGAATTATTGTGGTTCTTCGCTTTATACGTTACTTCCAGTTTCCACAACATTCGAGTCTCATTAAGTGCCAGGGCTGCTAACTGAGGTTTCTTGACAAATAGATCATGGAAAATCAGGACAATGCACACTGGCCTCCCCAAGGTATCACCCAGGCCAGCCCCCTTGGAGCAGAGAACCTCAAACCCACGGCTGAATTTCTCTTTCGGAACCTGGGGTTGCTAAAAAATGTAACAGCAAGACTGTCTTCCAAACCTGAAAGAGGACAAGGCCCATCTCTCATGGGGGCTCCTTTACCAGAAATATGAAGGAAGTTGCAGCCCTGTGATGTAACATTCTGTAGCCATAAACAACCAGGTATTGAAGAATAACTTCAAAATATACTCGTGACATCATGTTAAGAGGAAACATGGGATATGAAACCACATGGAATCTCTATTTTGTTTATTTTAAATGTATATGAATCATATTTAAATAAATAGGGTAGGAAGAAAATGTAAAAGTGTTATTCATCAGCAGAGTCAGGTGGTAGAATCAGAAATGATTCTCATTTTCTTTTATTTATACCTTTCCCTATTTTCCAAATTTTCTACAGCAAATATGGAATACTTTTGTGAATAAAACATGGAAGGTTGTTTAAGAGGCTGAAGAAGAAGAGTAAACTCCAACTTGATCTTGACCGTAGGCTGCTCCATCCTCCGGCTGTTTCACAAGCTCTCCAGATCGCAGGCTCTGTGATGGGCCACCTGCCCCCAACCCCACATGCTTCTCTTGAGGTCTTCTCTCCTATATACACACCTAGAATGCGTTTTAACCAGGTCAGAAGGTTTGTAAGGATCTTACTTGCCTCAAGTGAATGTGAGCCAGTGAGAAAAACCCTGATTATGCGAGGATAAAAACCACTGCTGACGATTTTTCTTTTTAACCAAGCTGACCACTTCTTAGAGCAGCACATAGTGTTTCTTGTGCTGAATAATCACTATCTTTTTGTTCATCCTTTTTTGATAAGCTGTGGAATGGTGTGACTAGACTAGGCCTATTAAGCAAGTTTTCTTAAATCAGGGCGAAAGAGTCATAAATATTCAAAATTAGCATTTTACTGTATACACACCCTTTCGTCTCTGGGAGGGGTTCTGTATCATTGTGTAGATCTCCATTTGACAGATGAGAAAATAGTGCCCACACCCTCGTCACTGTGGGCTCCCTTTGCCACGTAGATAACTTTGAGCACGGAGATGAAGAAGCTTCTGCGCCTGCCAGCCGTGGGCATTTCCTTCCTCCTCCCACGTGATCTTCCTGTAAGCAGGAATAAGGCACCATTGTTACTCAAAGGCCACTCGCTCCTAAGTATGTCCTAAGGACCCCAAGTCTATGTGTGTTTTGCTGTGGTACAGTACTGGGAAATGTCAAGTATTCGGGATTGCCCACTGAAGAGTTTTTATTGTGGTATAAGAAAAGAAGGACTTTTAAAGTTTAAAGTGAACAATTTGGATTTGGAAGAAACAATGTAAAAGTTGGTAATAATGAAGACTTTGTTTGCTAGGCGCTCCAGCCCAGTGACTAAGGGCTCAGCTGTTCCTGGGGCAGAGCTGTGGTTGGGGCGTTAGCAGGGAACAGAAGTGATAGCGCGCTGGAGACCAGGGGGTGGGTGGCAGGGGACCAGGTAAATCGGCACCATCCAACCGGAAGGGTGTTTCACTATGGCTTGAATGTCTATCAGGGCGTTTCAGAGAACCTCAGGTGATGTGGCTTCAAGGTGACCATGCTTATCTTCCTGAGAATAAATGGTCAGTCGTGTCCTGACTCAGGAGGCAGGGTATTTTGGATAATTACCGCTCCATAATAATTTTCCTCCCCATAAACTCCTTTAAATATCATCTAAGAGAAGCACCTTTCAGAAAGACTAGCACTCTGGGGGTATTGTTCCTTCAATGGCACAAGGTGTGCAAAATAAGCCAGGAGGCCTCCGATCTCCTGTTTAGCACATTTTTCTGGGTTAAGACTGTTCTTCCAAGTTTGCTTTCCTGGGGCTTGTGAGCTTCTGCTGCAAATGGCACTGCAGTGTTTGGGAGGGGGGCTGGGTGGGGAGCTCCAGAGCCCCTCTCCCGTTATCAGGTCGATACACATACCTGGTAATACAATGCCAGTGCGTAGCTAAAAATAGCATCCCTTTGTTGTGATCTCCCAGAACAAAGGGAAGGGATGCACAGATCAGACCCACTTCATCTGTGTCTCCTGCCCTCTCCTTCCCAGCATTCCTAAGTCAGTTTGTCTTCTCTCTCAAATGGATTTTTCATTTAAAAACAGGGGAGAACAGAAACTGGATACTGTTGAGGCCTGTGTCGTAACAAGAATTCTCTTGAAATAATAGGTGCTGGAAATCTCAGTGTCAGCATTGCGTGTCCCCCAAACTGCACTGAACAGGAACGCACCACAGTGTCCAAGTGTAGGGGCCTCCCCTCCCAGGTCTGTTGGGGGAGCCCAGCATTTTTTTTAAGATGAGTGTTCTTCAGAGATATACAAGACGTTATGCTTTTAAAAATACCCTTAGCCCTAGTTCAACTTTTTATTCCTTGATCAGTCTTGGGTTTTCATGCTGACTTTTGCTACCGTTTATTGCCCTGGATTAAGCCCCGGAACACAAGGTTTTATTTCTTTGTCCGGCTCTCCTTCCCTTCGCCTTGCCCACTGACTGGCTAGATGTACAGAGGGGTGGGCACAGCGTATTGGTTGTATTTTGGGTGACGGTAGGGGTGGCAAGTTGGATCATGGAGGGACATAGAGTATTAATTAGACAGAAAGTGCTGTCTGTGCCTTATCTGCATAAAGAAAGATAAAGCCCATGTAAATAATATGTGTGTTTCCCATAATGAATGTACCCTTTCTCTCCATTTCTGTATAGTATTAGAAATTGCGTTTTTATTATAGGAGACATTGGAGGCATGCCAACAAGTTTTTCTTTTAACTTGATATTTTGGGCTCTGATCTTTGTTAGAACTACAATGGCAGGGATCTCGTACAGTCAGAGGTCATTTCTATAGCTCCTTCCCCTTCCCATCATTTCTGGGGAATGTTTGTTTTCAAAACAAAGAATTAGGTTAAAGCTTAGGTATCATATATCAGAACATATTTCAAGCCGAAATTAAGAACACTCAAACCTTCCTTTTAAAGGTCAGATATTATTTATTATTATTATAAAAATGATCTGTGATTTGTGAATTTAACTTCTCATAAACCTTCTTTGTAACAGAATATGCAGTCAGAGGCTTAACATTACATTGTTTTCTTTTGACAACGTATCCACGAGACCACTGCAGCTGTTCCTTTACTCACAATAGCAGATTAATTAACACAATCATATGCTGTTGGCTCTTACTCAATGAGTGGGTCTGCAGCGGGATAGATAGGTAAATCCTTTAAATGCGGTGGAGATAAAGCATATACTATGGTAGTTTCGTTAACTAGCCAGTTTTGCTTCTGACTAGCCAGCCCTATCAGGACTGGTTCACGGACCACAGACGCGGTGAGCTTGAATTTCAGAGTCAGCCACACCTATTTCAGCGCCATAATGCCCAACATTTGCAAGACACAAATATGTAAAAGCAGAAGACCTCTCAGAAATCAGCAGCTTTGGTTAAAATAGCAGTCAGTCTGCCGCCAGCATTTTGAGTCTGCAGTATTTTTTTAAAGTTCAATCATTGCTTTCCTTAAATATCTCCCTTGCTATTACTCACTTTTTTCTTTTTTCTTTTTTTTAATTTTTTTTTTTTTTTTTTTTTTTTGCCCATCCCTCAGTGCAAATAGCTCTGGGCAGCCGTCATGACTTTGGTTTCTAAGTACCAGAAGATTTTTCTCTTCTGTATATGTACTAATGAAAATGTGTACATTTCCCCTCCCTGCCCAGTTACCAGCCACGAGTAAGTATTTATTGGCAACTTTAGCTGACATTTTAGTCAATGTCCGGCCTTTGTTAGAGAAAATGTAAGGCTTTGCTTTAGAAACAGGCATGCCTGTGTTAAGAATGAGGTAACCAGGCAGTGGGCTTAACAGAATTTCCTTCAGACTTTTCTCTTGTGTCTATTACATAGGCAACACTAATTTACTTTTTGTTTTACTTAGCACAGAAATTGAAAATGTGACAAGCTTTGCTGGATTAAAAGGCCCATTTTTTAGAGACATAAACCAAGAGAAACAAGAAAAACAAATCCATAATTTGGAACCTTTTAGAGCCTCCAGGTGGTAGAAATTCAAACTCTCACATCACTGGCTACATTTGCGGTAGGACTGAGTTATTTGAAAGCACCCCTGTCCTTCAGAAATAGATCAGAGTTTGGCCGTGTTTGGTCATAGAAGTCCTGGATGCTTTGGGAAGAACAGTACATTATGGTGGTGAAGTCTCTTAAAGTACTCTTAGTGGTCGTTCCCCAGCACCAGGTCCTGGCTGAGCAGTCCCTCCAGGCTCCATGAAATTCCGGATGCTGTGCATCAGGCAGAAATGATGTGCTAAACATCTCTGTTATTGGATGAGCTCAGGTTTCCTGTGATTCTCCTCATACCTGGGGAGTGTGCAGCTCTTCCCAGACCCACAGAGGGAACTGCACAGAAAGAAGGCATTAGAGTTGCTCTGTCTACCTCCTCATCCTCACCCTTTCTCCCTGTTTAGCTTTGTTGCTAAAATAAAAAACTCTTTAAAAAAAAAAAAGGTCTGGTACACTTGGATAATTAGTTGTATACAGAAGCATTGTTTAGAAAAATCTGAATATTTGATTCTGAATTGAGGACAGAATTGGCTTGGAAATCTGCACAGACAGAGGGCAGACAGAGAAGCAGGGACGACTGGTAGATCCCTGGGAGGAGCAGTCATGACTGTACCATTAACGCTAAATGTCAGTGTCCCAACAAATGCATGGTTTGTACCATGGGGCAGCTGTTGTCCCTGGGCGCACTGGACTCCTTGCAAAGTCACAGGCCTCTTTCTCTGCCTTGAAGTTTCACGTGGTGCGTTCTATTTTTCAAGTTGTATTTTGAAGGCTTCTGGGCAAGACAGGAATGAATCTGCTGTCTGGAGAGTGTGGCAATTGACCTGGTGGCTTCTAAGGTGCAGGCAGTGGTAATGCTTCTGACTCATCCCATGCAGACTCTGGGCTCAGTTTCTAGGAGTGGGACGGCTCCAACTGCCTCTCCATCCTTTCTTCCTTCCATCCCTCCATCTAACCCACAGCACAAGAGCAGGCATAGCCCAAAGGAAGTCCTAGAGCCTTTTTAAGGATCTTCTTTCAGAGCTCAAAGAGACCCCTTCAACGATACCCCACCAGACATGTGGGAATGGGTTTTATGGATGTTTCCTGTGATTACACATTATGGCCAAAAACTGTTCAGCAGGTGAGATTGTGAGTTAGACCAAAATCCAGAAGACGTTGGTCCTGACTCAGGTTTTTGTTTTTGTTTGGTAGTATTTGGGGCACTGGTTAAACTATGCAAATTCTTTGTACTTCCTGTATTACTTAACTGAGCTTACTCTTTGCCATGCTTCGTCATAGAAGGAGGTAAGAATCAAGTGAGATCTCGGCTCTATCGTGTAGGTAATGTTGTGTGAGATGCTGAGTGAAGACCTTCTGGCAGTTCAAAGAAGGTAGTGAGCTCTAGGAAGAGGAGGAAGTTTTGTCTGCTTGCTGTGTTCCCTATGGTACTTAGCATTCAGTAACGTTTGTTGGATAAATGAATGAGCCCTGGGCCATCCTGGGAATATCTTAGCCCCTTGACACCCTCTGTTCCCTCTCTCTCGAATGTCCTCTGCCTTCCTGACTTGTTAAACTTCTACCCATCTTTTAAGGCTCAGCTGGATTGCCACCTCTTCCGTGAAGCTCTCCCTCATTGCCCCATTCCCCACCAGCCTACGTGTCATTCCTAGGAATGCCCATGGGTCTTCACAAACATCTCTTTAGGCTCTTAGTGTTTCCTCCCTGAGGTGGGGAAGGGGGACGTCTAATGGTCCATATACTGGGCAATGAGCTGCGGTTTGATTAATACCAGCACAGGGAGCTGCACAGAATGGGTGTGAGTGAAACATTTGTTGACTGAATGAACAAAGCCCTCACTGCATTGCTCTGGGAACTGCAGGTGTGGGGAAGGCAGCAGGGGCAGTTAGGGGGTCGTCAACAACATTTGGGAGGCAAAAGAGTAGAGCTGGGAGCTCAGAGGACTCAGTTCTGGGCCCTCTGAATGCGCTAGGTGCTCAGGGTCTCTGTGGAGACCCGTGGCAGAGACCGTCCCAGGCTGGCCCCAGAGCAGGTGCTTTCCTTATGGGTGTGCCAGACCACCATGGGCATGGGGAGCTGTCCTGCCCTTATTCTGTGTAACTTGATGCTGGTGGGGCCTTCTTCCATATCAGGGTGTGGGTGAGTGTGTTCTGCCCCAAAAGGCACAGCCTCAGCCCCAGAGCAATGAGCCAGGAGCCCTCTGGGAGGAACTCGGCTCGGAGGCTTAAATGCCCTTTGTAAGGCGGGGGATTATTGGTCCAATAGGTAGACATAGTGGCAATCCTCCCTCCTCCCATCTCTCTCCTTAAATGCCAGGGAAGGAGCATCTGCAGGTGCTGACGCACAGGCACTGAGAGACACTGGCAGCCCCAGTGCCCATCGGTTGTGGAGGTGCCCCCCGGGTGTGTGTATTTAAGAGGCACCATGAATGGCTTGAGTCATCGATGATGCTCTTGAATGGCAAATTGGTCAGAGTTCCACAATGGTAATGATCACTCTGCCGGTGACCTTTCTAGTGCATTTACATTTTATCACAACATGCATAAGCCACCCATAGGCTTCCCATTGGCTGGGTCATTCCTTATGCACAATAACCCAGCAGGCAGGGGACGCATCCCGCGTGGATGAGAGAGGGGCTGCTTCTGACACATCTCGCTCTATTGTCAAATGGTAATCTTTATCGCCAAAGGAGACTTTTGAATTAAGCCCACGTTTTTTTCCTTTTTTTAAAAAAAGTGAAGGCACTCAAATGTGACTTTGCATCCCTCATTTTCACGGAGCCATAGATGAAGCCCTGGGCTCAGTGCCCTCCTGCCCTGTGCCTTGTGTGGGGCTTGATTTGGGTGGCCTGAAACAGGAAAGCAAGAGGGTGCTCCGGGACAGGCCACAGGACGCTGAGTTAGGCGGGGCCGTTGTATTTGAAGACACTGCTTTCCAAAAGGAAGCCACTTCAGTGCTGCGTGTGAGAGTGAGTTTGAGGGTGGGGTTGTGGTTACGTGTGTGTGTGTTTGTGTGTGTGTGTGTGTGTGTGTGTGTGCATTCCCATGTTTGTCATGCAGAAACTCGACACAGGAGATCTAAACAGGGGTCAGAGTCCATGGACACCCCCAGAAACCTCACTTACTGAATTTTCAGCTGTGTCCCCATCAGCTGTATGTAGTCCGTTTGGTGTGTGCCCCCATTTCTCATTTCCTTGTGTATTTTGAATGACAGAAGAAATTGCATTCCTCTTCGGCTTATAGGAAAACATTAACTGCTGAGGAGAAAGATGAAAGCATAAGAAATAGGAAGGTGAGTGGCTGCCACGTCCCGTGGTCTGGGTCCTTTGGATGAGGTGGGTGCTGGGCTCCCGTGTCACAGAGGGGAGCACGAGGCTCAGAGCGGTCAGGTCCCACAATTAGACCCCCAGGTCCGCTGCTGCCGGCTGCGGGGCACTCTGCTTGCTGGGCATGCTAGCGGAGAGCCGGCCACTCGGGCTCCAGCCTGCTCCATCCTGTTCAGCTGAGTCGTCATTGCTGCTTTCATTGGCGCCTTTAGGTTACAGTGCCAAGAATAAAAATAAGCCTGGCTATTTTCACTCATATTTGGTACTTCTTTTTTCTTCTTCTTCTTTTTTTTCTTGAATGCTGTTGAAACAGAATTCTAATTTTTACTTAAAATGTGTAATCTTAATAAATTGCTACATTATTGCATGTTGCTTGATGTATTTAAAGACCACCTCTTTTCCCAGAAGAGCTCATCTCCAATTATATAATCACAATCAATAGAAAAACATGTTTCTATATACAGTATCTGTGCATTTTTTGAGGGCCTGTCTGTTCAGATAAAAGACACATAGCTCTGTGTAAGTACGTGTATATATGTGTGGACTGCTAGAAAGTCACAGTGTTTTAATAAGATGGCTTTATATCTTGTCTTCACACATCCAGATCTTAGACTTTACATCAAACTTACTTACCCATGATGTGCCTTCCACATTTTGAAAGTTTCATGTGATTATCTTCATTTTGCAAAGCAGTCATTTGACTTCTCCCGATATTTGTCCTCTGTTAGCTCTCCTTGACTTCAAGCGTGAGAGGAGAAAGGTCTGTGGAGACTCAGATTCTTCTTGGCCTTGGAAAATGCACACCCAGCAAGAGCTTGGTGTAGGTCTGTGCCCAGGAACTGCAGTGGGCAGGAATGAAGGAAGGGTGGTGGGCAGAGTGAAGGTGAGGTGAAGCATCCCTCCTGTGGCTGACCACAGATGTACCCATGGGTCCAAGTGTGCAGACCCCCTCACCGTGGGTCTTCAGAATCCAAAGCCAAGGTGGGATTCCTTCTAGAAGTACTCCCAAGCCCACCTTTTGGGGCCAGCTGATTTTCCCCAAGCAGCTAATGTCATGGACCAAATGTTTGGGTCCCCTCAGGTTTCATATGTTGCAGTCTCATCTCCAGTATGATGGTATTTGGAGGTGGGGACTTTGGGAGGTAATTAGGTTGTGAGGGTGGCATCCTCATGAATGGGATTAGTGCCCTTTTAAGAAGCCAGAAAGCTTGCTTTCTCCTTTTCCACCACTTGAAGATACAAGAAGGCAGCCCTCTGCAAGCCAAGAAGTAGGCTCTCACCAGAACCTGACTGTGCTGGCACCCTGATCTTGGACTTCCAGGCTTCAGAACTGTGAGAAATAAATTTCTGTTGTTGATAAGCCACCCAGTTTATGGTATTTTGTTATAGCAGCCCCAGCTAAGACAGCTAATGTTTCTCTACAGAGTTTCATAGATTATTTAAAATCCTTTCCCTTGGTGTAGATGTTTTCTTGGGGTGAACTCAAATTCCAGTTAATATCACAGCCTCAGGAAAGGCTGCTCCTTGTAGGCCCTGGTAATGGCTCTAACAACACAAGTCTTCCCCTGCTCTGAGAATCTCAGCAAGATACAGAAACAGTGGGATGGGTCTCAGAGGGATGGCATGGGCCTTGGGTTCTGATCCCAGCAGTGCCACCACCTTACTGTGGGCCTTTCTCACTCAGACCCTTGGTTTTTCCACCTGCACAATGGGAGTGTTCCCAGCTGTGCTCTGAGCTCCCCTGGCTTTGAACTTTATTGCCCCTCCTCTTGGTGCTTTGGGCTCTATTCAGGATGTGTCACCAAAGGTTCAGCCTTTCGCCCTGGGTTACGTCTCAGATGCAAAAAGTGGGTATTAGGGGCAGGTTATTTACTTTATGAAAAGTTTCCCACCCTCCCTCATACCTTACTCAAGGGATTATCCACTGACGACTAATAACAACAACGGCCACTATTCATATTTTCTGAAAGCTTAATACGTGCCAGATACCGTGCCAAGCCCTATGGGTGTTTTGTCTCATGTGCTCCACAAAGCTTCTCTAAGTGCTAAGTATCACTGTTGTCACTCCCAGTTCATGGGAAAGGAAGCTGAGGCTTCAAGAAGTTAAAAGTTAAGAGCTAATGGCAGCCACTCGATTCAACCTGGGATTATCTGACATCAGGCTCTTAACCAGTGCACACACTGCACAGAGCTTCATAGTGTTTGCTCCTGGGTCCCTCCTTCCTGTCTTTGCTGGCACTGTGGGTTGCATTTCACTTTTTTTATGTGTTGGTTTACCCTGTCATACTTAAACCCTTCTCATGGACCTGGACCCTGTCTCCTCTATCATCTGAGAAATCAGGAGCTCATTTTATAAAAGTAAAGTGAAGAGCCTGCTTCTTGAGGACCAGTCAATACTGAGGATAACGTATCTCTAAAACACTTGTGTAAGTAAGTCAGTGGGAAAATAGAATTTGATTCACAATAATTCTGTGTCTTGCGCAGACCTTCTGAGGATTCCCCCCAGTGGCATCTTATTTGGTTTCAGATCCTTCAGGGAAGTCATTTGTGCACTGGGATCACAGAGGTGCGGGTCCAGGGGAGATACCTTGAGACTGCTGAGGGTTTGGGGGAAAGTGAAGTCTAGAAGGGTTGAATTTATTCAGTAACTAGACAATAATATTTCAGCTCCAGTTGACATCTCCAGATCTTTGCCTGAAGGACCCACCTGGCCAAATGCCTTGGGTGTTATATACGCTGCAGGGAGAAGAGAGCCACTTCCCTTGAGCCATACGCAGGTGAAGGTTGGCTAGTTTCAGTGGGAGGCTAAATGAGAAGAGGCTGCAAGTTAAATTCCAACACAGAGAGCCAGCTCCTGGTGGTGGGTGGGTCTGCATCCTCTGGAACAAGGGCGGGGCCGGTGCGAATGCAGGTGGGAAGGGTTTTCTTTAGCTAGCACCAGGGAGAGTGGAGTAGATACCCTTAAACTTGGGGTAAGGGTGGTCAAGGGTTGAGGTCCCCCATGGGAGATGGTGCGTGGTAAGAGAGATCAAACTGTGAACAGCCAGGCCAAGTCCACCGAAGGGGGAGACTGAACCTTCTCTGGAGAACAGCCAGGAGGTCTCATGGGAGAGACTCCTCATCACATCATAGTTAGCTGACAAGGACCCAGGTCTTCTCAAGATATTTTATGCTCTTAGGAAAAAGGACAGGTTGTGAAATGTACCTATTGCCCCTAAAGCAGATGGAGAGGGTGTAGGCTGAACAGCAGAATTCTGTATCTATGGGTATCACGCAGCAAAGGAGTAAGAGACATTGGTGTAAAATCCCTGGAGTGAGTGAATGAGTTTAGGGATGTGGAACACTCTTCTTCTTCTTCCTTTTTTTTAAAATTAGACTTCTAACTCACTCTTTAGGCCAAGAAGAAAATGTAAGTATTTTTGTAATTGTGGAGGAGGGGACGCCCTTGCTAATCATAACATCAGAGCCGGAAACTCTAAGAGTAAAGATTTTACCACTTCTTCACTTAGCATAGTACTGGCAAATTATAGTACTCAATAAATATTAGTTGAATGAATTTAACTGCATAAAAATTAAATACTTCTAAGCAGTGTGCATGCCCATGCATGCATGTGCACGCACAGACACACGTACACAAATATCTCTCAGACCATAAAGTGCAAAAGACGACATGTGAAAAAATTTTTGCTACATATGTGATAGACAAAGGGTTAATATACCCGGTACAAACCAAAAAGCTCTTGCAAATCAATATGGAAAAGACAAATCCTCCAATAGAAAAGTGGTCAAAGGACATGAGCAGGCAATTCAGAGAAGAAGAAATACAAATGGTCAATAATCAAAGAAGAGTAAAGGAAATCTTTGCAGCCATTAAATACGTGAGGCTGACCTGTATTTACTGACTTGGAAAGATGCCCACGACATATTGTTGAATGAAAAGTAGGCTACAAAACAGCAGGTAGACTATGATTCCATTTATGGAAAATTATGAGAGTATCTTCATCCACTTCCTTTGTGCAAATAATAGAAATGTTCTCAAAGTTGCTTTAGCAAAGAAGGAGAATTTGAGGAATACAGGTGCCCCTCATCACCCCTTTGCCAGGTCGGCGGAGCATGGCCTCACCATGTGTGGACTGGGGTCAGGCACCTGTGGGCGTCAGTCGGCAGAGAGACGGCCACTTTCCCATCCTCCACTCCCTGGGCCAAAGGGTCCCATACCGCTCATCTCCCCGTTTTTTGGGTTCTCTTTCTTTCTCTGCAGGCCAGCTGGGCAGTGAGATTGAGGATAATTTGTATTAATGTAAAAATATATTTCTGTGTCAGGATTTTGTTTTGGTAATGAACACATATTATTTTTAAATTTAGGAAAAAGTCTATTTTTTAATTTTTAAGGCTAAAAGAAAATCCAGTTAGGAAATTTGACTGATAAGGATATTCTTTAATATTAATTTAATATTCTTTGTGTAGAGGGAGTTCCTACAAATCAATAACAACGATAATACCCCAACCAAAAGAAAAAAAATGCCACCTAAGAGCCCTGACTTAGTGTTTACTATGTGTCAGGAAGTGAACAAAACATTCTACAGGCGTTGCCTTTCCACAGCTTTATAAGGTAGATACTGTCTCTTCCCTCCCTTCCTCTTTTCTTCCAGCAAATATTCACTGAATATCTGCGTTCTGGCAGTTGTGTTCTAGGCTCCACAGATACGGATGCTGCCTTCACAGAGATTGCATCTCTATTGTTATTTCCCCTTTGCCGCTGAGGCTGAGACTTAAAGAAGTCCTAACCAGTGTGCCGTTTCTAACGAGGATGTTACAGAATCCTCAAAGTAGGAAGTTGCGGGTCCCAGAAGAAGAAAACAAATGGCCAATAAATGTATGAAAATATTTTAACCTGATTAGCAATCAAAGAAAACAGTTAAAAATAGTTTTGGTTTATATATTTATGCATTTGCTCCTCAGACTGTCAAAGATTTATGAGACTGGTAACAATGAGTATTTTCTGTAGGGTTGGGAGAAATCACTCTTTAGTCTGCCAGTAGGTGTTTATATTTACACAAAGTTTCTAGAGAGTAATTAGGCAAACCTGTCAAAGCCCCCCAAATAAATGTCTACTCATTGTCTTAGTAATTCTTCTTTTATAAAATTACTAATATACATCAGCAAAGATTAAGCTATCTATCTATCTATCCATCTTATCTCAGGTGTCAGATAATCAAAGATGTTTGACCAAGTATATTTATTGAAGCTCAGTTTATAATGGTCAAATTTTGGAAACAATTTTAATGCACTTCAAAAAGGAATTGGCTAAGGAAACTATGATTCTCTTACTATGGAATCCTGTGCATTTGTTGAAAATGATAGCATAGGTTTGTATTTTTGACTTGCAAAGATATTTATAATATGTTATGAAGTGACAAAAGCAGATTACAAAGCCAATTTGTATAATATCCTCTGTGGGATTTTTTTTGGTAAAAATGAAAATATATTTAAATATGCATTTTTTCATACAAAATTCTGACAGGATGTAAAACAAAACATTAAGAATGATTGTCTCAGGGTCTAGCACTAAGGCTGCCATTTTCCTTCCTTACATATATCTTTGGTTTATAACCTTTTGCAATGATCATATATTAGTTTTATGGTCAGGTAAAACCAAAGCCAAACAAGGAAGCTACTCCTGTTGTAGGTAAAGGGCCCGGAACAAAGCCCGGTTGTGGATAATCCTTGGCCAGCCCTGGGGACCAGCCCCAAGAGAAAGGCCCACCTCTGCCGCTTTGGTCTGTGGGGCTGGGCCCTCCCCGACCTCAGACCAGACGCCTTACAAGGCAGGTCTCTCTCCCCTCACATCAGCACAACTGGGTGCCGAGAACTCGGCTAAAGAACCAAACATGAACGTGAACCTGGGGAAGGCCGCCGCGGCAAAGGGTTTGTTGCCTGTGGCCCCGCTAGGCCCTGTAGTCTCAGAGGTGTTTTTTCAAGAATCAGGATCAAAGGAGACACGCATCATTTGAAGGGAACTAGAGAGGCAACTTCCGGGACATTGAGAGGGAAAAGGCATCAAGCAGGGGAGGGGAAACGTCCTCACTGGGGTGGAGGGCACAGCTCCTCGGCCAGGCTTCTCTTCCGCTTATGGAGAGCAAACCAGGTAAATATAACACAGTATCTTACAAAACATAAACATAAAACAAAATGAAATAATGAACGGAAAGAAAATTGACAAATAAAAATAGATTAAAAAATTGAGAACAATTTAAAAGTTGAAGTAGGGAAAGCTGAAAAAGATACTATGAAAAATAACAGGATTTTAAATAACTAGTTAGTAAGACAATAGACATTTTTTAAAACAAAATACCCAACTTAGAATAAAGAGGGCCAGAATCTAGAGATTTAAAAGAGGTAAAACTTGACAGAGCTAAAGTTTTAAAGTGTAAAGAACTGTGACAAAGGATTTAAGAAAACATATTTAAAAGGTACTACAAAGAGAAATAAAAGATTAGAAAGAGGAAGGTTGAAAGATTAATAGAGAATAAGACAAAGGAGAAACCATCTAAGCACCTTAAGTCAGAGGAAGGTAAAATTATACCAAATATGAATACTTAAGGCTAAAGTGTTATGACTATTTTTACCCAGTAGGTGAAAATAACAGGAGAAAAACAGACAAGCAGCCCAAGTGTTTAAAGGGGTTGTCTGCTTTATGATCCCAGAATAGCTTGCTTTTCCCCTTTGTAGATATTATCACTGCCCCATTTAGTTATCTGGGTAATTTTTGGATTAATGTCTTTATTCATCCATGAGACTGCAAGATCCACGTGGGCAGGAGCTCTGTCTGTTTTGCTTTCCAGCACCTTCTCAGCCCCAGGAGGGTGAGAAATGGTACATACTTCCTGATTAGATGAGTGAAAGGGTGAAGCCTCTCCCATAGCTTGTCCTCAGGGAAGAGGGCCTACAGCACTGCACCCCAACCTTCTGGACGGGGAAGTGCCCAGCAGAGGGGCCGGCCTTCAGCTCCACCTGCAAACTGAACCCTCCCAGGGCTGCAGACCTAGCCAAGCCCCAGGTGACTGCTGGCCCCAGAGCCCTTTGCTCGCCATTCACTGACCACCCAGAGAAGTCAAGGGTATTAGGTATGGCCCCCAGCCTCCAGAAGCTTGTGATGAGAAGGTGCACCACGCAGAAAGCCACACTCTGGGCATGGAGTGGCACCCTCGGACTGCAATTGCAGACCCCCGGGTGGCCTGGGAAGCTTCTGGAAGGGAGGCCCATCACAGCTGTGGCTGTGAGGATGGGTACCGGGGCCTTTCTTCCCATCACTCTTCTTACCGTCCATGTCTGAGAGTCCAGCAGCCTGGGGTGTGACTGGGAGCTGGTAGAAGCACTGGGGCCCCATTCTGCTGGAAGGAAAACTGAGTTCCACATTAAGTTTGCCCAAGGAAGCTTCATTAGGTATGCCATAGCATGGTGGAAAACCATGGGCGTGAGGCTGCTCTGATTTAATTATACAGGACGTGAGGCTGTGTGAGTCTTTGCAGCCCGCAGGAAGGACTATGGCTGAGGCAGGCCAGGAGTGGAAGAGCGCACTGGCTCGAGGTCTGAGTGGTGTGTGAAAAGCAGTGTCCCCCGCCGGCTTTGAAAGGATAAAACGCCCTCGCTGAAAGAGAGAGGTGAGGCTGGCTCAAAGAATCAGCTCCTATCAATCCATTTTTAATACCTTATCATAACATTCAGCAAACAAGAAAATATTGTGCCCTTCCTCAGTGACTGAATTTGTGGGTGTGGGGCTGTGTGCTGTGATCTTTAATGACTGGATTACAGTGCTTCCCAAGTAACTGAACCCAGAATGGCAAAACCTGCCAGATGAGTTGCTGATCTGAAGTCCGACCACTATTAAAGGCTTGGTTGGGGGCAGAAGCAGAAATTGGTAGAAACTGTTGAACAGTGAATTTCCTTCTTCTTTGTGTCACTGATGAAATTGCGTTTTCCTGTGGTGGGTGGTGCATGGAAGAGCCCCGCAGCCTGATGTATCAAGATGAGTGGGCTTTGTGAACAAATGATTTCATTCTGTTTAAAGGCATTATTGCTATATCTGACATGACAATGATGTGGGGGGAAATTAGAAGTGGAAGTTTATAAAATAGAAGTGTCCATTGGCAGTCTGCATCCATATCACTGAAACTTCAGCATACCTTTTTTTTAAAAATAGAAATTTTGCCCACATATACACTAATAAAAATAAATCTGTTTCCGATTACTAACTATGCAGCCAGGTGCTTGTTTGTTATGAGAAAGGCATGTTCATTAATTTTCAGCTATGAAAAGTGCACTGTGCCATAAATATACAATTCAAAATGTTCTGCTGATAAATGAATACACAGATTGTTAATGTGCCAGAGAGGGACACTGGGCATAAAGCACATGCCAAACAGGAACACCCAAGTGATGGGCTGGCACTTGCAGACCTGGCCTGAAAGCAGCCACCTCCCCAGCCTCTGACAGCTCTGTGCTACCTTCCTCGCAGCTCAAAGGCAGCCCCTTTTCGTGAGGCTTCCACTTGCCTTGTTTTACCGTTATGATGTCAGGTCCCGTAGCAAGAGCTTTGGGAAGGAAGGTCAGGTGGTGATGAGTTGCCCATAAAGGTGTTCTGCAGAGACTCGAGCATCACTGCTCCCTGCTTCCCCACGGTGGGTGGGTCCTTCTCTTCGTGGTGTTGGTCATTGACCTCTACTCTGTGATCTCAAGGACATGGACACCAGAGCGTCCCTGAAAGCTTAAAGTGGGTGGATCTCAGACCAGGCGTGTCCCCACGTGTCTCCAGGGAGACGGACATGTCCTCACTCTCGTTGTCTTATTGCCCTGCGCTGGGAGAAATGTTCATTCTGCCGTCTTTGAATGTTGCATACCAGGAGAATGACATCTTTTCCCCGACCTGCAATGCTGATCAGCATTGTCGTTTCACATCCTCGTTTGGACCCGACACTCTGCTACCATGTGTCTGGCGCCCAGGCCAGTAGCGGAGGTGGGGTGTATATCAGATTTCCTACTCTGCCTACCAGGGGGCTGAGACTTGGCCTGAGAACAAAGGAAACAAGACTTCAGAGTATTGCTTGAGTATAAGGATGGTCATCACAACTTGGGACCATTTCAAGCATCTTCAATTTGGCTCAGAGCTTGAATGGAGAGAGGCCATGGGTAAGACGGGTC